>NC_055976.1:3572134-3859634 GCF_018492685.1 Alosa sapidissima
CAGAGTCAAATGAGAGTGAGCAGCAGCAGCAGCTCCCAAGGAGAAGCCTGCAGAGATCAGAACCAAGCCACAGAATATGAAGCAGGACGTCAACAAAGAGACAGAGGGAAGAAGGGAGATGGAAAGATTGTGTGTGTGTGTGTGTGTGTTTCTCAGCATGAGCAGGGGTTTCTTGAAATCCTTGCCAAAGCAGCACATGTTTTCCAGAAAGACTTTTAGTTGTGGCCAGAAGTGTCCACTCAGAACACTTCTAATCAGTCAGGCAGAGCCAATTACTGGTCAGGGAAGAGGGAAATGGGGGGGGGGGGGTAGAGTAGAGTAGACAGAGTAGAGTTCTGGGGCCATGTGACCTCCCTAAAAGCTAAGGGACAGCAATCTCAGCCTCAGCTGATGAGAGAGTGTGTGGGTGGACACTCATAATCATAATGTAAGCAGGAGACAATGCCAAGCACAATGTAGAGACTGAAAGAGAGATACACACAGCAAGAGAAGATCTGAGATGAAAAGATGAAGATTGCGGTAGGGGGTGGTCCTTGGTGTCTGTAAAGGGGAGAGGAGGGCTCTGTTGCTATGTTCATAACCTTTGGAATTCACTCCCTATTTTCTCAGAAGCAGCTAAGAGCCATTCTCTCCTGCTATCCTGGCTCCTGCGGCTCACATGTGCAAACACATGCCCACAGCAACACACTCAAACATGCACCAGTGTGCAGTCACAACCCATGCACACATCCGCAAACATGCAAAGATGCCACTTAAGGTATTAAGTTGTTCTTACATTCTCAGACATGATGTTTTCCCATGCTCACAGAGCCAAATCCATGACTTCAGTAGGGTTGGCTTGTTTACTCATGAGCACAGTAGTAGGGGAACAGAGGAGACCTGGGCTGATGGACTGGTATGCTCGTGTGTTCTGGAGAGCCTGTGGGAGGGGGTGGGTAGGGTCAGGGCAATCGAGAGCATAACAGAGAGACGAAATACTTTCAACTAGTTCAATAAGGAGACCTTGAGAGCAATATTACATTGCTTATGACGTACTAGAGAGGCCCTTCCAATCTGTGAAGGAGAGCCTCTTAGAAATCTTCCATGGTTGGGGTGGGGAATGAATGATGGTGTTGGCTGTATGTTGCCCTAGTTGACAAGGTTTATGTGGGAGGGTGAGGGTTAATTCTCACCCCGCCAGGGACCAGGCGAGGGTGACAGCCAAAGTAGAGCTGGTTACCGTCATCATTCTCCTACAGCCTGAGATTCCTCACACAAACACGCACTCAACACGCGACTAGCGAGCGCGAGCAAGAGAAGGAGAGGAGTGTTTGGAATGGAGATAGGGAGTGGAATTCAGGATAAGGACCTGCACTCGCCCCTGTGTGGAGGAGACGAATGTAGTTGAAAAATGTTTTCGGTGAATATTTCGTCCTCCATGTTGCTGGTGAGGGATCAACATGGGTGGAGGACTAGGAGGGGTCTCCCATCCTGGACTAAACACACCACAAGCAGGTAATGTCAAGCATGGGATCCATAATATGACAGATAAGTCATTTTCTCATAGCCCTCAGTGAGTGTGTTCTTTAGATGGAATGTGGAAGGAGACTTCATATTAGTCTTCAGCGCTGTTCCTATTGGAATTGGTCATATTTAATCATACAGTACTGCTTGAGACTTAATAGCCAGAGTGATTAGGAATAAATGTCTGTATGTACAGTATATATGGACAAATGTAAGATTGTAATATAGGGTTTTTAAAATTCAAAGTAAAATGTTGGCCATAAAGATTCATTTGTGTGAGAAGGCTTTGTCAGTTGTCTTGGTGTGGATTCGGCATTGCTGTGGCAAAGGCAGCAATCCAGTAATTGTATTCAGGCCTTGTGGCTCCTTTATTGTGCTTCCAGACCTCTTCACCACCTATACACTGATGAGATCAGGGAAAACCGGACACGCATGACGTTTCTACTAAATGAATGGAAACCCCACATGAAAGATACTTTTGATTTGAAATGTACTGAGATCATTTGGAGGTCCTTTTAACCAGCATTAAGCACTACCATAAGGCACTGGGTGTCCAATACTTACCTCTCTGAGAGCGCCTCATACATCCATTTCAGGCTTCTTCAAACCATAACAACCCTTCCCTTCCTGTATTTTCTTCCTTTTGTGTGCGGATGAAAGACCCTTTTAAGATGTTCACAGGGAACCATCCCAGTGCTCTACGGCTGTCAGTGCTGTGGACGTGCCCCCCTCTCTGGCTAACTGAGCGCAGAGCCGCTGGGGCTTGGGTAGCAAGTCCATGTGATTAGTGTGCTAGTGAAGCCATCTAACAAGAGCCATCTGCACCGCTGTGGGGGCAACTCTTCTCTGTGTGTGTGTGTGTGTCTGTCTGTCTGTCTGTCAGTGTGTGTGTACTGTATGTGTCTGTTTGTGTGGTTTGGCTCTCCCGTTGCTGTGCCTTACTCCAATACGTGTTTGGAGACAGGCTTTTGATGGTCCCTTGCTGTGGTGCAGCCTCTCCAAGATCTTAGAGCCACTGCAGTCTGGAATGCCCGCCTGCCTGCTGATGAGTCACAGCAACTAAAACAGAGCCGCAGTGGCACGCTGAAGCATGAGCCATGGATTAGCTCAGTGTGTCTGTATGCATGTGTATGTGTGGGAAAGAAATAGACTGGAGGGAGAACAATTTCGTCCTGCATTTGTTTAACGTTACGATGAGTATTATTGTGTTAAGTTTGACCATATTTTCCCCTTCATCTTTCTCCTCTTGTTTCATTTCAACCACCTTGTTGATGCTGCCTGTATGATGGAACTGGACCCCAAAATGGCGTATCTCCAGAGAAAACTAACCATACCCCATCTGACTTTCTTATTCCTTTTTTTACTGTCTTCACTCCACATATGTGAAGCTGTGTGGACAGAGGTCTTCCTCACGTCACCTGAGGTCTTCCACTTTTAGACACGCACAGAAATGCACTGGCCCAGGGGCACCTCACTCCCTTCCGTAGTCAGTAGGTGGAGGTGGTGTGCAGGGCACACACACACGTGTGTATTTATCTCCATCTCTCTCCACCTGTGTGCCTCTGGATGCTGCACCAACACCTCTCTCCCTTCCTGCTGGCCACATCCACCCCCTCCCCCCTCCACCACACACCTTGCACCTTGCATCCTCCTCCACCTCCTCCCCACCCGGTTCCTCCCCGCAGCCTGACGCTCGCTGTTGCTCTGTCTGATAGGGAGCCGAGGAAGGTGCTGCTGCACAAGGGCTCCACGGGGCTGGGCTTCAACATCGTGGGCGGAGAGGACGGCGAGGGCATCTTCGTCTCCTTCATCCTGGCAGGCGGACCGGCAGACCTCAGTGGCGAACTGCGGAGGGGCGACCGCATCCTGTCCGTGAGTCTCCCCAACCACTTCTTGCTTATACAAGAACACATATTTATGGATAGGAATTGTTACATGGTTACACATATCTCTGTTCACACCAAGCCTTATCATGCAGCTGTGAAACACACCTTCAATGGATCTTTTACTCCTGTTTTGTTACATAGTTTCCCTATTTGCTCATTGTCTGCCTGAGGTCAGATACTTAAGAAAAGAATATGATCAGTGTATGTGAAGTGAACATGTCATTATTTTCATATTCCACCGGTATATCAGTCATCAGTCATTAGTCAACCTTAGGCTTATGACAGACTTTAACATTCGTGCAAATGCATAATTTGGATAACAAAGTTATATTTTATATATTCTATATTTGTAAAGACTTGCAATAGGCCTGAAGACATGCCGTTCTGTGATGTGTGTGCTTGAGCAGAAGTGTTTGAGCCTCCTCTGTTTCCACAGGTGAATGGGGTGAATCTGCGTAATGCCACCCACGAGCAGGCGGCAGCTGCACTGAAGAGAGCTGGGCAGACGGTCACCATTATTGCTCAGTACAGGCCAGAGGGTAGGTCTCACTGTGCTCGTCTCTATCTCACTAGCTGACCATTTATCATTGTGCAGTGTAGGGCTGCCTAAACACAAACTCGACACAGTGTTTTTGTTTTATTGGTAATGGGAGATAACTGTGACCTGAATGTTCCAGATAAAGCATAGGATGGTTTAGTTGTCAGTCAAATTTAAAAATGGTTCTAGATTGAGATCTTTGATTCATATCTATGGTGTAACATTTCTTAAAACAAGTTTCAGACCTCTTTGTTAGCCTATTGTTTGGATAAAAACAATTTATTTTGTTATATATACAAATATTAAGATGCATAGTGTAGCCTACAGGGGAATATTATAAAACATATTGTTACTCTGAAAATAACATTGTTACCTATTGACAACAACAACAAAAAAATATTCGGCTACTGTGCCTTTAAGGCAGGTACAATATTACGCCTGGTTTGAAGAGAACCTAGTTTGTAAATGAGGACATTGTTAGAAGAATGTCATTAGCTGCCGCAGCTTTAGATTGCTCCCTCCCCTACCTTCACATAGTAATGTCGAGGGTCCCATAAGACGCGGGAGTGAATATTATCCTTCAACCAACTGCGGGTGAAGCCGCCAAAACTGTGGCCACTGACCCATTAGGTGCACGGATCGGATCGGAGCGGTGCCAAGGGGGGAGGGCGCTTTTAAGACAGTCCGTGTTTGAATCGACTGCAAGAGAAGCAAAAGGAAAGGACTAGACCGACTGTATTCAAGTTGTTGGGGGATGGGTGCAACTTTACCGGCTGACTAGTTGTTACAGTATTTCTTTTTAAACGACTGTGATTGTTCTGGCCAGACAATACAGCGCGATACAGAAATCAATAGCCAACCCGAACTGAATGACGGTCTACCGAGTATCGAGGTACTACACTTCTCCCATGAAGAGGGGAGGAGCATTCCATTGAGAGAGACCGTGAAATATTTTCTGGCCACTTTTTACCAGTGTAGGGAAGACATATTTAACCTGGGACAACAGGGCTAAGTTACAGGAGCCAACGACACAATCGCCGTTATGCGCCGATAGGTTTCATAGACCCCCGGGTTTTCTGTAACCCCTATCATGTTTCCTCGAGAGGATTGAATAACAAGGATTATCAAACTACGAGTGTACTTCGCGCCTTCTGGTAAGCAAGCAAACTGCTATTCTTAGTTTGGAAGGTCATTCTGAAACCAAATTTAGTAAATTGCCGACTGTAATCCGTCTTCCGACATCTATAGGGCTAGGTAGATTTGGGCAAACTAGAGTCTGAGTAAGCGAGTTAGCTTCCTAGCTAACTCACCTCCGCCACTGTTAAAACTTGGGAGGTAATGGTTAGACCGCTTAGCTCGAGCTCTCTGGCTGCTTCATTCACCTTTGAGTAATGTTAGGCTACTCCTGGCCTTTTGGCTTGATGTGGTTCGTTTATACTTTTAGCAACAGAGAGGAATTTGTAATTGTGTTCAAGTTTTACCACAACCTACAGAATTTTAAGTTAGTTCATTAAGTTAACACGTCCTGTCGGCACATGCTGGTAGAGCTTATGTTTTTTGACCGTAGATTTCGTGTAGGGTTCCCTCATTATTTTGGGAAAGGGAGAGAGCTTTGCGCTTCCGTCATTCACCACAAGATGTGACGGGACCAATAAGTGGTAGTCATATGGTCATATGGAATCTAGGTTTAGTCATCACTAACGTTAGTGACAGAATGTTTGCTAGCAACACAGACAATATCGACCGCTGTTTTAAACCTGTGGTAACGTTGTCAGTGGGTTTTAACGTGACCATGTTCAAGACTGCTATGTTATGTATGATTTACACAGTCGATAATATTGTGTATCTTAAAGGAAATGCTTGAAAGTAAGCCTTATCAACACCTCACATCGCTAGTCCGAGTGGGGCCCAATAGAGGTGTGGACAGAGCAGGTGCGTGGAGATGTAGCGTCAGTCCAGGAAGTGACCATACCGATGAATTGTTCTCTTGTTCCTTTTCTTGAAGAGCTCACCGATTGTTGGAAAAACTCAGTTGTCAGAAGAACTGTCTCATGTGACAAGCCATCTTCCTTATAGCCAAGCTCGCTGTGTTGCCCTAAAAAGCATTGACCATGATAAATTAGGGCTACCCCTTCAACAGTTCTTGGTGCAGATGTGGTATGTGATTCTGAAATGTGCATTAACGTGAGTTCAGCTAACACAACATGCCCTATGTATTCTGAAACATCTATGAAAACAACCAGGGACAACCAGGTCTATAGTCAGTGCTTAAGCTTTTATGCAAACTATGATAGGAATGTGGCTGTATAGGTTATCTGTTGCAGCATGCTGTCTTGCCCATTTCCCTGACTTGCTTGAATAAAATAGACCTGGAATATAAATGGAGCCAGTCTCTCTTAGGACCTGATATTTCTGTAGAAAATAGAATCTTCATAATTGAGGCCAGTGTAGCTCATTGAGATATATAGGATTTGGAACAGAAACAGACCATTATATTACCTCAGTACATAATACAAGGCTTGCTTATTTCAATATCAACATCTGCTAAGTTAACAAGAGGTAGCCTTTATTAAGACCTATGAGATGTTTTACTTTTTTCTCCATGCATGTATACTGTAGCAACCTTGGATGTGTTGAAAGGCACTTTATGAGTAAAATGTAGTATTATTTATTATTATTACTTAGAAACATCCTCTTGGGCTCTGCCTTCATTCTCTGTAAACTGCTGTAGAATGTCTTGGGAAAAGCAGTGTCAGTGAAAGCAGCAGTGCTTGTTAACAATTTAAGTGGTAAAGTATGCAGGCTTGGCAAATTATTTCCCTGCTCTATCATGTCCACTACCGTTTTGTGCATGAACCCTGAGTATGTTTGACTCGAGGAGCTGTTAGCGTCCCCCTCTCCCCAGGCCTGTGTGTTGTGGGCTGTGCTGTGGGGAGGCCCACAGCCACGGGAAACTGAGCTGAAATGGGGGCTCAGACGCTGCCTCCTGATACCGTGCCTGAGCACCGTGCCTACGCCTCCACTGAGGGGCCCAACTCTGGCCGTCAAACACAGGCATCTAATTGAAGCCTAATACAGAGAGCCCTGATGAACTCCGGCGTAAATGCTGAGGGCTGTCCTTCTCATCACGCATCGGCCTGCAGGGGCTGGATGAGCGTTGCAGGTGACGCCTCAGACCGGAAAAGGCAGCAGTGTGCTTGTCATACCACCGTCTCCCGAGAGCCTAATTACAGCTGGCCTTAGCACTGTCCATCCTTACGGCCGGGGAATGAAGAGACGAAATGTCAGCCTGCCACCCCCTACGCAGGAAGGTGTTTTCATGCCTCTGCTGCTGTGGCGGCGGTGAGATGAGCATACTGGCTATAACCCAGCCTAACCCTGCTAGCTCTTGTTACAGACACATGCCTGTGTGCAGTTACATAACTGTATGCAGACAGAGGAACAGCTAGCTCCCACATCACTCGAGAATAAAGGCAGTTCATGTAATGAGGACAAGCAGCATGGGTGCAAGATACCGAGCCGGCCCAATTTCTCATCACGGATTTCACGGCTTCTTTAATGCTAATCTAAAATATACGTCCCTGCAAGACTGAAACGGCTTGGCAACATCCGTCATCTGTGTCTTTGAAACTGGCTCCTTCTCAGATTACATCACAAAGTGAATGTTGGCTGGGGTGAGCCCACCACAGCCATCTGTGCCCTTGGCTGTACTGTATATTCGAGCATTCCCTCTGGGACTGGACAGTGCGGTGGACTTCCTGGTCCTCTGTCTGGCCATTACACTGGTTAATCACCCTTGCATAGCAGGCACACACTGTGTGTGTGTATTTTGGCTGTGTTTAAAGTGCGTCCTGCTGAGGCAGTTCAGTAGACAAGCACTACTTTTAAACTAAAGCCCCAAACCGGATTTGCTCTGGTTTTCGGTAGTCACATGTGACTATATTCTTGTGTTATGTTCGCATTTGTATGTGAAGTTTTGCCAACAGATTAGCCCAGCTTTTTCCTTCCGTGTTGTTCAGTGGTTGCTATAGGGGCTGGGGCGTTGCCCTTGTTACAGGTAGGCGGTATCAGGTTGTCTCACCTTTCTGTGCCATTTAACCCATAGTGTTGTTAACCCTCGAGAATGACAGACGGGGTGTGGAGTTGCCGGCTGCACTCGGGCAGTTTCTGTTTGCATTGATGAGTTAGTTTCGGCTAGAGGCTGCTTTTAGATAGGGTTCCCATTGATTTCAGATATTCAAAAAGGGAAAGTGGACTTTTACAGCAGTTAGCAACAGTTAAACCTGCTGTTTCTGTGGTAAAAGCACAAGGACAAACAGCAAGCCATGATTAAAGTAGGACGGTATGAGCAGCAAGAATAATACAACACCAGACAGCCTGTAGGGAACACTGGTCCCTCTATTCAAGAGGAACCCAAAGCCAATGTCTAAAAATACATATTAAATAAGCAACCATACTGTCAGCTGCTTTTATGAGGGGAGGACAGTGTCTTGCACCATGGCCTCTACAAGAGAAGTGGTTTCTCTGTTCTCCTAATTATTAGTGTAACTGTTGTTTTCAACTGGTCTTCTATATGTATCTGTACCTGACTGTTGTTACTCAGCACTGTGTTTATTGTTAAGCATGGGCCACACAGCAGAGGCAGGTTTAATTAAGAGGCTTCAGCTAAATCATGCATCATGACTGAGTTCGACTGTGAAAAATGACTTCTGTTCAGAACAGTCATTGGAGGTCTTTGTTTCGTTCTCCTGAAGAGTGCATGTTCAACTTAATTAATCTGCATAATTAATAGCCGAGCCTGTGATATTAGTGGGTATCTCGGGCAGATACATGATTAATTTCCATTTGGTCCCCTGCTCATTAATCAGTCTGCGACGAGCTGCTGAGTCTTACCTACCCTCCCGCTCAACGTGAAGCCCGTTCCATCGGTCTCCCTGGCCCCAGTCCCTCCTGATGGCAGACCTGCTGGCCTCGCTCCTCTGGCTTACGCAGAGAAGTGGGCACAGCACAGTCTCTCCCATTTCCTGCTCTCTAAAAGTGTGTGTGTGTGTGTGTGTGTGTTCCTGCAGAGTACAGCCGCTTTGAGTCTAAGATCCACGACCTGAGGGAGCAGATGATGAACAGCAGCATGAGCTCTGGGTCAGGCTCCCTGCGCACCAGTGAAAAGAGATCCCTCTACGTCAGGTAGGCCACACACACGCGTACGTCAGACGCATTCACAACACTCTCCTCCAGCTGCTTTGGGCTCAGTAGTGATGCTTTTGCACACCTTTCACTTCTCTTGTCTAGTTTTCAGGTTGTCAATCAATGAATTGATATGTTGAAATTATGGTCAATATCCAAGTTGAAAGTTAAATGTACATTAAGAAGTAACTACCGGATATTGTTTATTGTTGGTGTATTTCTATATTTATGTCCTATATTTTTAGCTAAATTCATTTCAGTTGAATGTATCTGTTTGTTTGTTTGTGTGTTTACCTTTCAAAATAACAATTGCTACATTTATCTTCACACAAGTGATATCTGGTCCAGGAATCACCTTGACATTTTACCCACTTTATTCTTATGTAGTATCTCTAATTTGCACATTTAGTTTGCTTGTTATTGTCCCCAACACAATGTGTTTAGTAAGCAGGGAGGGTGTGGGTATCAGATAATGCAGAGTAGCTTATGCTTGTCCTGCGTAGCACTAGCCGTTCTGCTGCAGGACTTTAGTCATGTGTCAGCTGTATTATCTGCCGCTGTTTCCCCGTATTCATTTTTATTCCACTTGGCACAACAACACTGGCGTCCTGGACTCTGACCCAGGAAGCCAAGCAGATGATTGTCTGTGGTTTTAAACATGCAAACTTCCTGCTGCAGGAAAGCCTCTCCAGGGTCATGGGCAATATGAAGATTTTGGAATAGACAGTTATTTCCATTCAGTGACAAAGCATGTCATGAGACTGTTGAATGTCTTACAATGAACATTTTCACATACTAGAGGGGGAATTCCAATTGACTAAAATCCTCAGTGTTTTGTACTTAATGCCTGAGGCCTCTTGCTGCCTCTTAACACAAAATGGAATGTGACCCGGTGTATGATGAGTCTGACATGGTTCCATCTGACATGGTTATCTTTGCTGTACATCCACCCTTGTGTACCTGTTCTCTGGTATGCGACTGTAGCGCATATGGGAAGGGGCCCCTCGCTGCTTCATGACAGTCACATGCCCTCTGCAGCATGTTAAAGCCCGCGCTCATAAGAACAGCACATACTAATGCACCCCATAAGTCCATGTCAGTAATGAAGCTAAGCCCCTCCTGATAATGCCCTCTAATGAGCGCTCTGGCGTAAGCCGCATTCATCTCTGCTGGTAAGTAAGCAGCCAGCTATGTGTGCTACGCAGCCTGCTCGCTAGGACCCATATTGGGGCTGGGGCTGATGGTGGTCCCATTGCACTGGGTGAGTGATGCAGTGTAGGGGTCAGCTTCAGGACATGCCAGGACTGTCTCATGACGGGCCCCTGTGGTTAGTTCTGAGGTGAACTGGACATGAGCAGGCGCTGCAGTGGAGAGAATGAAGCGCATAGCAGCAGAGAGGGAGAGAAGTGTATGCAAACCAGTGGAGCAGGTCCAACCCCTTCCCTTTGCCTCTGCCCCGTCAGACAGGTAATACCCAGACAGGCTCCAACAGATGGAACGCAGGGCTGTTTATGGGGGGGGGGGGGCTGGGGGATGCTTGGCTCTTCACCTGTTGTCATGGGGCTGATGAGTGGGCCTGTCTGTGTTGAAATACGGAAGTAATCCATTTGACTTTGTATGGTCGGAATATCCCTCTGATGGATTACCTGACTGTCTGGCATTCATACTGTTCTCTGTGTGTCCATGTAGGGCTCTGTTTGACTACGACCGAACCAGGGACAGCTGCCTGCCCAGCCAGGGCCTGAGCTTCTCTTACGGGGACATCCTGCATGTCATCAACGCTTCTGACGACGAGTGGTGGCAGGCACGACTGGTGACACCCCATGGCGAGAGTGATCAGATCGGGGTCATTCCCAGCAAGAAGAGGTACAGCCGCACTCAATGAGCTGCCAATATTCTGTGTCCACTACAGTTGAGAATGAACATTGATGAAGCCGAATGGAGCCTGATCTATGTAGCCTCGGCACATAGCCGCCCTCATAAGTGCGCTGACACTAGCCGAGCACATCACCAAAATGTTTACCTGACAAGCAGCGGATAAACGGGGTTTAGTTGAGCGGCACTAACAAAAACAGAACTGAATGCTAATTGACAAGGCTGCGGACACACAGTTGGATGCTGGTGTGTGGGGTTATATGGGATTTATTATACGGTTCTATCTGATGAAATCCAGTGCTGAAAGCAGAGTGCACTGCACTCATGTTGGCGCCTGTGTGCGAAGCGCTTCATGGTTATTGTTCAAGCAGCCTCTGCATTATTCTTAAGCGTGCATTGAAATATGGACGAGTGGACGAAAATGGGTTAGTTGATAATTGACCAGTTGCTTGGCCATCCAGAACACTCTCTGTACTATTGGGGTCATTAGGGTCACTCTCTGTGCCGTTATTGATAAATCATTTCTTCCACTGATTATTTGGGAATGTGTTTATGTTGGATTTGATGTTGGATAGAAGTGTCTGGCAGTTGACAAGTACTTGTAATTCTTTTGAAAAATATCTGTATAGATAGTGCCATTAAAACACCGAAATACAAAGGTAGCTTGTGAACACTTTTTTTTTTTTTCAAATACCTGCTCAGCATATTAATGTGGATGCATGTACAGTTCCACAGAATGCAATATATTCTAGATGTACTGATAATTGGTCAATCAGTGCTTTATAGGTTGTGGGTCTGGGTAGGTTTAATGTACATTTAACAAGAAATTAAAGGAGAATTCCGGTGTGATATTGACCTAAAGTGTATCGAAACATGATACCGAGTGTGAACGTATGTCTCATAGCCCATCTCGGCTTGTCCCCTGCACTCCAAAATCTGGCGCTAGTTAGCCGATGCTACCAACATCTTTTTCAATAGTGGTGCTTCGGCATCGGGCTAGCCATGCAAATAAATCACTGTTTTACACCCATTTACGAGGCTCAATGTATCTCCACACTTCATTGGTAGACTTCCGAGGGCCCTGACATTTAAAACGAGACATTGAGAACTTTGAAAAAGCACTGGTAGTTTACTTACAAGACGATTTATACAGACAGTATCTTCACGAAGTTTAGCGTTTGCAGCCATCTTGAATTTAGTCACGATAAGTCGAGCAACGAGTAAGAATGAACAGCTATGATAAGGGATCAGATTCCAAAAATAATTCAGTGGAAATGCATGGATTCCAGTTGCTGCTACTGGAAGAAACTGGAATCCATGCATTTCCACTGAATTATTTTTAGAATAATCAAGATGTTTTAGGGTTTATTCCGTATAAATGTCTGCTTGTCAAAGTTATTATTGCCATCATAAAGATTACGCTACAAGCCCATTTCCAATACCATAATGGTCCACCCATTCAGGCTTGATATCCATGTGTGTGTCTTTTAAGAGGGAGCAAATCTAACTGAGTAGTCTGCACTCTTCTGAGCGGTCATGTCCAAATTGTGGAGTGTACAGTATCTCTGTGCCCTGTTGAGGATGCCTGTACTTGCCACCTGTGTCGAGACAACGGGAGCCTTTAACGCCCTGATGTGATTGTGTGATGTGATTGTGTGATGTGATTGTGTGATGTGATGTGCCTCCTAATCCAGGGTGGAGAAGAAGGAGCGGGCGCGGTTAAAAACGGTCAAGTTCCACGCCAGGACCGGCATGATCGAGTCCAACCGGGTAAGTGTGGCCTGACGGCCGAGTGGAGTGGCTGCTCTGCCCAGCTCGCTGGCGGTCCCTCTCCTCTTGCTCCGGCTCATTCTCTCAGCGAGCACCTGGGAGCTGACCCACTTCCTCCCCTGTGAGTGTGGGAACAGGAGCCCGCTCGCAGCAGGGACAGACGGCTCATCTTACACTGCCCTCTCATCTGTGTGTGTGTGTGTGTGTGTGTGTGTGTATGTATGTGAGCACACACATGCAAGTTATTGTATATGTGGAGAGAATTCGATCGCCTAAACCCTTTCCTCCCTTTTTTGACATCATTTTGAACATGTAAAAACCCCCGCCTCCCAACAAGTTTAGAGCAAACATCTTTCTTTAGCGTATGCTTCTGATTGATCTCGCTCCACATATGCACCTAAGACCAGTTTGATCTCCTGTGTTCTCAGATCTCCCCACTTATCTGCCATTCACATTTGACTTCATCCCCATTGCAAGGTCACGGTCATGTTATGGCTGCCTAAATGTTTTGGTCTGAACTTTTCTTTCTGCATGGTTGTTTGTTGTGATGTGTGCCATATGTTACATTAAGACCCATTCTGTTTTGTGTTTTTGTTTTGTTTTATTTGTTTGTTTGTTTGTTCAAACCCTCCATCTCCTCCCGCACCCCTTTTATCCGTTCATCACCTCCTGAGCAGCCGGTCAAAGTAAAGCGCAAAAAAAGCTTCAACCTTTCACGCAAGTTCCCGTTTTACAAGAGCAAGGAGAACATTGTCCAGGAACTTGTGGAGTCTGAACGTGAGTATAAGGGTCTGACTGGACGGCTCGCTCTCTCTCGCGCTCGCTCTCTCTCTCATGCTTCATCTGCTTCACCCTCTCGCTGTGTGGTTGACCTCAGGGACAGACTTTGTGCCATCGTCAACCACCCCCCACCTCACCCCAGTCCGTCCGTCAGCACGTGTCCCTCTCAAAGACCACAGCGGCTGGCTGGAGGCTGGACGCTTGACGCCTCGCCGCTCTCTGTCCTCTTTGGGTCGGTCTTCACCTGTGCATAGCTTGCAGGGTGGGAGTTGCACTCACACTGGAACGCTGTTGTTCTCCTCTGGAGTCTGTGAGCCTGTTTGAGCCCATTTGACTCCGACTGGCCAGTGCTCGCTGGTGTGACCCTGGACAGCACTCATCAGTAACTAATGGCTGTCCTGGGTGCCCTGATGTTTTGCTAGTGCAGAACTACCCAAGAGCTGGGGCTTGGCCCGGCGTCACCTGCTCTGTTTTCACAGACGAGGTCAGGATGTGGAACAGCGTCTGAGTGTTAGTTTCCTTCCTCCCCTGGCGAGCGCTGCATCCCTCCTCCTCAGTCTCTCACTAACCTCTTTTCTTCTTCTTCTTCTCTCTCCTTGTTCTTCCTCTTCCTCCTGTCTCTGCTCTCTTCTTTTGTTTCTGCTCTCACCTTTCGGGACACTCAGGACTTCCCAGGGTTAAGCGATGACTTTTATGGATCAAAGAGTTTGAGTAAGTGTGTGGTTATATTTGTCAAGCAGCTGTCCCCTGAGCTCACAGCCACAGTGTCCTGTTGTAGTTGACCGATGTTGTATTACACAAACATACACGCACACAAACACACACACACACACACACACAAACAAACACACACACACACACACACACACACAAACACACACACACACACAAACACACTGAGCAAAAGATCACAAAGTCAGGTCTCGGTGCCCATGACCTGACAAAATGATGTCAAATACACAAGGATGTAGGTGACCAAAGATCTAAGCTGTCTTGAGGTGACAGACGCGGCTGTTTGCAGTGTGAAAAAACCAACATGTAGCACATGGCAGTGCCTCCATATCAAAGAGATGGGAGCTGAGCCGCTTGATTCTGGCTGCAGTCTAAACACCAGTGTTTTCTTTGGCGAGAGTGACCGTATCGGTATCAGCTGTCACACAGCCGGCCATAGGAAACTCTGGCCAGGGAATGGATGGCCGCTTGGGAGACTGAAAAAGGAAACACTTAATTTCCTATTAGTGCCACTTCCTAGCGCTTCCTCATAAAGGAAGCTGGTGAACTCCACGCACGTTTGTTTTCTTTCTCTTCTGCTTCTCAATGCTCTTCTCTTTGACTACATTTAAAGGGGTGGGGGTGGGGGTCAAGTAACACACAGCATGCATTGGTCAAGGGCTGGATTCCCTGTGTTGTGAAAGCATTGAGATGTTCTGCAAGGTCATCTAACCCACGTGTCTCTCCTCACAGAATGCTTGACTTCTAACACAAGTGACAGTGAAAGCAGTTCAAGTAAGTGTCTCCTCTTGCCTATGGTTCTGCCTTCTCTATGGTTCTGTCTCTCGCATACATGCCACATTAATTAAAATGGATGTGGCAGCTATCGCTAAATGTCTATATTTAGCACTGACCCTATTTGTTTCCATTTAGTCATCAGTGGTGATGAAAGATTCCACTTTTCTCGCCTCATGCCCATGCATGAATCTGTATTTGTCTCTTGGGTGCAGCAATTGTGAAGTTAGATGTGTTTGAAGAGGACTAAAAGCCTCTAATGGTCACACTTTGATGTCTAATGGTATGGAAACTCCTGAAGTGCTCTTCATAAATCCGTCTCCTCCTGCTAAAGTTCCTGTCTCTTTCACATTTTCAGAAGGGCAAGAGGATACAATTTTGTCCTATGAGCCAGTGATTCGACAGGAGAGTAAGTGTCCTTTCCGTAATCAAAGGAGTACATCTGTAGTAACTGGGCTTGATTGCTCCGTGTGTGTGTGTGTGTGTGTGTGTGTGTGTGTGTGGGGAACATGGGAGTCTCTGACGGCTGTTTTTTTCCTGGCTGTAGTTCATTACACACGGCCTGTGATCATCCTGGGCCCCATGAAGGACCGAGTAAACGATGACCTGATCTCGGAGTTCCCCCATAAGTTTGGCTCATGTGTCCCACGTAAGTGAGCTTCGCCACTCTGCAGTCTAGTGCGTGTTGTGCTTACTGTGTTGACACTTGACTGCGTGCTGATGGCGTGGCCCTCTGTGTGCGCAGACACTACTCGCTCCAGGCGAGAGAACGAGATGGACGGGCAGGACTACCACTTCGTGGGCTCACGCGAGCAGATGGAGAAGGACATCCAGGACAACAAGTTCATCGAGGCGGGCCAGTTTAACGAGAACCTCTACGGGACCAGCGTCCTGTCTGTCCGAACTGTGGCTGAAAGGGTTGAGTATTATTACACTAACCTATGATTACATTCAAATACTCTTGATCATTGATTTCCCTACATCACAGCACAATGTTTCTCAAACTGTTATTCAGAACATGAATGTTGAGATGGTAGATGAATATAAATATTTAGGAACCATCATTGTCAGCAAATTATCTTTTGAGAGCAACACAGATGCTGTCTGTAAAAAGGCCCAACAGAGACGTTTCTTTTTGAGGAAAATAAAATCATTCAGCGTGTTTTATTGAATCAGTCTTGACATTTTGTATTGTGGTGTGGTACAGTGGTCTTCCAATGACCAGCAAGCGTAAGCTAAGAAAGCTGGTTTGTGTAGCGTCTAAGGAGGTTGGGATACAGCTACAGCTCCAACATGTATATGATAATAGGGTCAGGGGTAAGGCTGACCACATGTATATGATAAAAGGGTCAGGGGTAAGGCTGACCACATGTTAACTGCCCTGATCACCCACTTCTGGGGAGTTTAATCTGCTACCCTCAGGTCACCATTTTAGGACTGGACGTGCCAGAGATTCTTTTATTCCTGTGGCTATTAGGAACCTGAATTCACTTGATTGACATCTCTTGAATCTTTTATACATTATGTGATTATTTATTTACTTATTTATTCCTGTTCATGTTTATTATGGCAGATGTACCGGTGTACTGTCCTGTGTACTGTGATTGGGTCATTGTTTTTTTAGAGGAAGGAGTGTCTCTATTGTTGTGTGTCCTCTGTTGTGTTGACAATGTTGTTGGCATCTGGTGGTGCTTTTCTGCGTATGTGTTTTAGAAATCCTGCTGCACACTCAATTTCCTTTTCTAAGGATAAATAAAGTGAAAGTTTACGTAAGCTATGCAGCTTGATTATGACTAAACTGCTATGGTGTGTTCCTGTACTTCAACATATAAATGACTGAAGTGAAGTTGAACGTATTTATCCTCTTGTTTTGCAGGGGAAGCACTGTATCCTGGATGTGTCTGGGAATGCCATTAAACGACTGCAACAAGCACAACTTCACCCCATTTCCATTTTCATTAAGCCAAAATCCATTGAAGCTCTTATGTAAGTAATGCTTGGATGGTGCAAGGTGTTCTATTGTTACATGTAGCCCTTGGATGGAGTCCTGTTCAGACATTTACAAGTTGCATTTCTTATTGTCCTTGTCTTAAAGGGAAATGAATAAACGGCAGACATACGAACAAGCCAATAAAGTCTTCGACAAGGCAATGAAGCTTGAACAAGAATTTGGAGAATTCTTCACAGGTAGCAAATTTTTCTTGCTATTTTGAGAAATGATTCATTGGCCGTGGTTCATCCACTTGGGATGCTAAATTGTTAATTTTAACGTATGCCTAACTGGAAGTAGTTGAACAAAGAAGGTTAAGCTCTGTCTTCTCCCCCCCCCCCCCCCCCCCCCCCCTTGCCGTCTCCAGCCATAGTCCAGGGTGACTCACTAGAGGAGATCTACGATAAAATCAAGCTGATCATCGAGGAGCAGTCGGGGCCCTACATCTGGATCCCCTCTTCTGAAAAGCTCTGAGCTGCCAGCTCCACTCTCTGTGCCACCCCCCACCCTTTCCCACTCAGAGAGACCCCGCCCTTCCCCTTTTTACAGATATGTTTCATATCAAATTTTAGTGTCATCATTATGTTACTCTCAAATGA
Organism: Alosa sapidissima; assembly: GCF_018492685.1. Classification (NCBI taxonomy): domain Eukaryota; kingdom Metazoa; phylum Chordata; class Actinopteri; order Clupeiformes; family Clupeidae; genus Alosa; species Alosa sapidissima. Next base: position 3,589,766 of record NC_055976.1, read on the forward strand.
AAAAAGAAGTCTTATCACCATTACTGTGACTGTGCACATCCCCCTGCATGAGTTTCTCAGCAATTCCATTCAAGACTGGAAATGCGGTTCCAAATGAGTTTTTTTTGTCATGTAAACAAAAAAGGGAAAAAAAATGAACAAAATCCTTGGTGAAAATGGATGGCCGAAGGAAGAAGGTCTTAAGATGCTTGCAAGTGGGATTTTTTTTTCCTTTCCTTTTTTTTTTTCTTTTTTTCCTTTTTATTTGCAAAAGTCAGGGTGAATTGAGACAAATCGTTATAAAGCTGGACCTCTGAGATGTTCATCCAATCATCATTAAAAAGACAGACTATACTGAGCAAAGAGCAATGAGGTTTTCTACGAGGACTGAGTAAAGATGAAGCCTACTGATGGTCATACTTGCGGGATCGTTGCTCGTGTTTCTACTAGGAATGAGCTGGCGTGGAGAAAACCTACAAACTGGTTCTCTTCAGGAAACACAAACCAGCTTACTGTTGATTGGCTGCCAGTTATTGTGAATGCAGTCAATAAAGACATCTTTGGGAAGCAGAACAAATGGAGGAAGGGGTATGAATCATTTGTATTTCTGAAATCACAAGGTAAATACAAATCCTATGGAGAGATTTTACTACATATTAAATACTACGGTACACATTTTACACATCACTAGAATTGTCTACTTGGAGGGCTGTTAGATTACATTTCTTTGTCCTTGGTTTTAGTGTTTTTTTTTGTTTTTTTTTTCTTGTGGTTTTTAGCTGCTCTGTAAAATGGATGGGGGTAGAGAGGTGTAACTGGGCTCTCTGCAAAACACCAAACTGCCTTATGATACAATTATGTCAAATTGCTTGTCTGTTCACCATGGGGGAAGCTATGAAATTATTAGAACCAATCAAAAGAACCAGTGCGTGCTTGAAGGTTTTCCCTCCGTACGACAGGAGGTCTAACCCGAGGGTGCAACTGATAGGACCAAGTGTCTTACCTTTGTGAAGTTGTTTTTACCTTCAGTGTTTATCCTTTTTGTCTTAAATCGACTGAGATGAATTCTGATTTTGGCAGCCAAAGCTCCCTCACCCCAATCTTGAGCAGCAGAAAGCCCATTTGCACTTCCTCTGCCCTCACAGACAACTCCCTTCAGACTGAGAGGTGACATGGTACTGTCCTGTAAGCTGCCTGACAGGGCGGCCTGAAAACGGGTAGATCAAGATAATTGTATTGGATGTTCCTCTGATTAATTAAAGTCAATATGGCGTGATCTGGACTATTTTCCCCTCCCCTAACTGACAAAGTTTTAATTAAATCTATTTGTTCTGTATAATTACAAATGATGTTTTATATCCTTTTGACTTTGTTCCTGGGCAGTTGTTACTCCACTGTGTTGAGCCTTGTGCTGGGGGAGGGGAGGGAGGGATGAGCGCGACTTGCTTGTGCACAGACACCGATTCCCAGTGATATGGAGGGACAGAATCATAGGGCCAGAGAGGAATCCATTCTCATGACCTTCTTTGTGAAGCTAATATGGAATCTTTTCAGCAAGGGCATTTTCATTGAGGAGATAAGTTGCTGTCTTATCAGCCAGTTGGTATTTTAATTCTTCGTGTCTTTATTTTGTTTGATTTAAAAAAAAAACTACAGCATGAACTGCATCTTCATGCTAACTTGGGATATTATCATCTGACGCGACATCAGAAGAGGAGCGAGACGCCCCTGATGCAGCAGGCTGGTGCTCGTGAAGGTCTACCAGCCTACATGCGTGTGAGGGGGCGACTGATTTGCTAGAGGAAGCACTGAGCCCTTTCACTGGTCATCCTATGATTTTCTTTTTGTGTCTTTTTGGCGTTGGAGATGGGACACAGAAGGCTAGCGCTGACAGGGCACCTCCAGGGGGAGCTGATGTGGCCGTGACCTTTGAACCCCAGGCACCTGTTCCTGCAGGCGCTGCCGCAACAGGTGTCGTCCCCACCCCCCCCCGAAGCCCAGGCACCAGCGGTAAACCAGCTGTCATACCTGTGTCAAAACCAGAGTTCAGGGAATTCAATTTGAAGGGAACAGAGCCATTATAAAATAAATTGCTTACAGACTGTTTCAAAGGGTGTGGTAGCTGTAAAATGTAAATATCCCCCTCACTTGTGCTTCATGCATGTGTGAAACAACTGGGACAAACATTCTGTTTTATAGCTCACAAAATGTCAGGTAAATCAAATGTTGGATTATTCTGAGATTAATTTCCATACAAATGTGCCGTAATATTGTTGATATTTCTCTATAGATTAAAATATTCAGCTGCCTATTGGAACACATTTTCTAGTCGATGGGGAACTGATAACCCTAAACTTGGGCCTGTCTATTTGTGATTTCTTGTGGAATTTGTCTGAGTGTATAGATGACAAAAAATTTGAAGTAAATACAGAGAAACAAGACAGCAGCCTGTAGGATGATACACTGTAAACAAACACAGGAAGGAGAATTACTTTTTCATTTAGCTTAGAAATGGTCCTCTGGTGTGCAGAGGAAACAGCTGACTGTTAAAAGTGTGGTGTCAGTCAGCCATATCAGTAAAAGCCCAAAGAACTTTAATCCATTGTAATCTTTCTAATGCGGTTGCTGTATCCTGAGATTGAATGGGTATATGTGGCCTGGCCAGGGTCAGTCCCTGCCCCAGAGAAGGTCTGATGAAATCAAATTATTTAATGATGGGTGGGAGGGCTTCTGGATGGTCCTTTTTGGGAGGCAATGAGTCATTGATGTGACCGCACATGTGCAGTAAGTGCTTGCAAATATGAACCCTTTGATTGTACAGTGGTTTCCTCCCCATGACTACAGGTGGTAAAAACCTATCAGGACGTTAAAGGCACACCAGTTTTTTTCTATCCTGGTCTGGAGGGAATACAGTCCTGCTACTTTTCTTTGGGATTTTTTTTTTTGACTGGACAAAAGTTTTATTTGTTTGAAAATAATAAAATATGTGACTCTGTTATGAGTTCAATGTGTGTTATTTGTCTACAGAGAAGACCAAATTATCTATTATATTAACATTTATTAAGCTCTTACAAATGTATTCAGTAGAAATCTTGTGATGTGTAAAATATCCAATTATTTAAATTAAGGACAGATTCCATCAATACAAAACATTACTATCATAACATAAATATTACTCTGTACAACACTTTACATGAACACAATAAATAAATAAATACAATCACATCAGCACAGCTCCTCCCGCAGGCTCACTCCTCCATGATGAGGTTTCTCTTGGCTTTATCCAGCCGCTCCAGCAGCTCACTGTACAGGCCAGACATCTGCAGGAACACATTACAACATTACTTACAATAGTGCACTCATATTTTCATATAGGTGTGAAGGATGTCATAATGGCACCATCTCAGCAAAGACCTCACTGTGGCCATTCAGATAACTGCAACTGACCGGAGACATGACGTCCTCTCGGAAATTACCGGGATACAGGACAAAAATACAAGCAGCTGCACGGAAGCAACAAAAAAAGGACAAACATCTGATGCCAGGCTGAAAGCGGAGGTAAAAAAGGTGAGGGTGAGTATGAGGGGGGGGGGGGCAGAGCTGCACTCCATGAGGGTGAGTATGAGGGGGGGGGGGGGGGCAGAGCTGCACTCCATGAGGGTGAGTATGGGGGGGGGGGGGGGGGGGGCAGAGCTGCACTCCATGAGGGTGAGTATGAGGGGGGGGCAGAGCTGCACTCCATGAGGGTGAGTATGGGGGGGGGGGCAGAGCTGCACTCCATGAGGGTGAGTATGGGGGGGCAGAGCTCCAGCTGAAGCACATAGCCTGCAGCCAGGTACGGGAGCTATTTTTGTTTACCGCTGCCGTGTGTGCTCCCTGAGAGCGCAGCAGCCGCTCCCTCCCCTGCTGCTCTTACCTGCTTCTGATAGCTCTCCTGCAGGGAGCCCAGGTGGCGCAGGAAACTCATCCCCAGACCGCACCACTTCTCGGCCTCGGGGTACTGGGCCAGGCTGTACAGCAGGATGCCCGTGTTCCAGGCCCGCGTCAGCAGCCACAGCACCTCCAGCTCGGTGGAGTCCTCCGGCTGGCCCAGGGACCGGGAGAGAGAGGACCCAGATGAGGAGCGAGGGAGACAGGGGCAAGTGACAGAGCATGAGACTCTGGAATTACGTGCTGAGAATAACAAGACAGGTTTATGACCCCTCCAAATCCTTGACTATAAAACCTAAGTAACCTGATAAGAGTGAATCAGTCTGTGCGCCACTAAAGCACTGTGATCGTGTTTCATGCTCATCTGTGAGAAATACAGTGTACTAATGATGACATAAAGCCAGAGCTGTACGTCTTTCTCTACGTAGCCTGCCAGCACCAAGCACATCAGATCCCCCGTACAGCCCCACCAAGCACATCAGATCCCCTGTACAGCCCCAGAGTTCAACTGATATCCTCTGCAGCTCCAGACTGGCGAGAAATGAATGGGAGTCACACCAGCACACAACTGATTGAAATGAGCATCTAAATTGGCAGGAAGAGGCTGCTGAATGGAGCATCTGCTAACTGCGAGACTGAAGGCCCCATTGACACAGCAAGGAAACCCTTTCATAGCAGCACAGGCACAGAGTTGATTGGCATTTGATATGTTGTGGTCATGTGACTCACAGCGCTGTTGATGATGGCCTGGGCTTCCTCGTAGTAGCCCCAGACCTCCTCCAGCACACGGGCCTCCACCTCACACACCCCACGCGGCAGCGACAGCTCGATCAGGCTGTGGATACACTGACTGCAGCAAACACACACACACACATTAAAACCACTCAGACTGCTTATGGACATCTTCCATGGCATGTGAAGTGAGAAGGCCTGTGGAGCCGGTGGCCCTGGTTCTGACCTGCAGCGGGCCAAGTCAGCCTGTGGCTGCTTCCTGTGGAGAGAGAGGGCGATGCGCAGGGCCTTCTTGCACAGGACGGGGAAGTGTGCCGGCGGCTCCATGGCCAGAGCTGCCGATATCAAAGTAGCCATCAGACACTGACCCCTCAGGAGCTTTATAGGGGCCCCGCAGAAACAGCTGGACCTCCACTGCCTTCTACTGCAGGGCTTTGTCACATGCTTGTGTGTATATATGTGTAGTTTATATATTTAAAATGGCATAATACGCTAGCAGTGCACACAAACAGGGAAAACAAGAAATATTGTTTTAGATCATGTATATTTTAGATCAGGGGTTCCCAAACTTTTCAACCCGCGACCCCCAAAATAACCGTGCCAGAGACTGGCGACCCCCACTATCCCTGGATGTGACTCAAAAAATAAAATAAAATGTGCGCACCGGCCATACGCACTAGGCTTATCCAAACACGGGCTTAACGACAACACAAAAGAACAGAGCAGCCTGTTATGATTTTACCTATAGAAATTTACTATATAATAAAAGCAGAATACCTTAGTCAAAAAATAATATCCATGTAACATGAGTGCACATTATTGCCGTCGTGCAAACTTAACTTTGAAACATTACTTTAATTTCCATTTCAACAGAAGAATATCTCAGTCAGGGTAATATCCACAAACTGTTGTAAACATATGTACATTGTTGCTGCGCAAATTTACATTTTGGCAACTATGTTTCAGCGTTAATCTCATCTAATGAGATGGATGCGCGCTATGAGCGGAACACAGCAAGTCCATTCTTTGTATTTGTTTTTAAATATATGTCAGTGCAGAGAAAGTCTTTTCGCACAGGTATGTGGAGCCAAACGGCGTCAGTACGTCCATCGCGGCCTTGAATAGCTGTGGATATTCCCTCTCGACTGAAATCCAGAACTCAGCAAGCGTCTTGGAATTAAAATCTGTCTTTAAAGTGCAGTCAAGTGACAGCTCTTTTATTTTTCACAAATTTATTTGATTTATGGAAATCATTTCGCGACCCACCCCTCGGCGTCCCGCGACCCCCACTTTGGGAACCCATGTTTTAGATCATGGGCAGCCGTGGCCCACTGGTTAGCACTTCGGGCCTGTAACCGGAGGGTTGCCGGTTCGAACCCGAACCAGTAGGCACGGCTGAAGTGCCCTTGAGCAAGGCACCTAAACTCCTCACTGCTCCCCGAGCGCCGCTGTTGTAGCAGGCAGCTCACTGCGCCGGGATTAGTGTGTGCTTCACCTCACTGTGTGTACACTGTACACTGTGTGCTGTGTGTGTTTCACTAATTCACGGATTGGGATAAATGCAGAGACCAAATTTCCCTCACGGGGTCAAAAGAGTATATATACTTATACTTATATACTGCAAAGGCATTTAGATGTGTAGCTCACCAGCAATGGTCTCAAGGATTTTTGAGTCAACATTCTCAAGCTCCAGCACAGATTCCAGCACTGTGTCGAGCTTGGGGTCGTTTAACTTTGCACGAGCTTCAAACTCATACAGGAGTAGCAGCGCCTCTGTTGGGTCCTTAGAGAAATCTCCTGTGGGGACAAAGCAGCACGCTGTCCAGTAGCAGTGGTGGTGCTGCGAGAGCCAACTGCTCTGCAATACAATATACTGTATCTCATCATCACAGAGTGAGACTGAGGACGGAGCAGACACCTGATGGTTTGAGCACATTCCACGCGTTCCAGCAGATCTGAATGTGCTCTAGAACCTCAGCCAGCAGCTCAGGCTGAGATAGAATGAGGAGATGGATGGAATTAGCGACCCCTTGTGGCCACCCAATTCAGGTAAGGAAGGAAAATTAACATTTTGATAATGACCTGTTTGACAACTGCAGAGAAAAATAAATGAATAAACTAAATTTATTAAGTTCTTACAGCCCATGGGACTGTGAAACTACAGGTCAGAGTCTTGATCCAGCAATTTGGAATGGTGGCCTACTAGTACATTTGTGTGTGAGTATGTGTGTGCAGGTGAGCAGTGCGCTGCTGAGGTGAGACCTGCTGTGGGGAGTGGGGAGTGGTTCTGCACAGCTCTAGAGCAGCAGCAGCCGCCATAAGCAGGCAGGTCTTCTGGGCCATCAGCATTCCTTTGTCTACAGGACAGAGCAGAGACAACTGGGACACAAACACACAGCAGTCATATCCACACACACACACACACCAAAGGAAAATCAACACTTCAATGAATAGGTCTTGCATTTGTGCATTTGTGGCTGATACAATTAGAGCATCTAAACTTCAATCAAATCCCACTGACACTAAATCTCACCAACACCTATTAGAGTGTATGAGTGATAATGATCTCTTGCCTGATAAGACATCGCAAAGAAATCCTTCATCCTGATTGGAGCACTCTCACACTGCAGTGCACAGTTCCAGGCTGGAACACACAGACAGACAAACACATGCGGTTGCATTCCACAGAGGGGTCATTTCTTACTGTTCCCAACTCCCACCAGCTCCTACAGAGGGCCAACCCCTCCGCTGTCCAACTAACAGAAGTGAGAATGTGTTTGAACTGCACAAACAGGATGCAGTAGTGGGTGGGAGACAGGCGGGGTTCTGTACCGATCCTCCTGAACCAGTGGGCCTCGTCTGTGCGCTGCGTCCCCGTGCTCAGCGTGGACACTCTCTGCTGGGCTACACAGGACACATACACAACTTACAGACAACCAGTCACTGAGGCTACACATAACAACAGCACCCAGTCCCACAGATGAAAAGGCTAAGAGAATTACTCTGCTAACTGTCATACTCACCCATTTTCAGGTAGGACAGCAGCATATCCAAGCTGCAATTCCTGCAAATATAAAATAAATGTAACCAAATGACATGAATTTCCAACACAAATGTATGATAATGGCCAGATATGACACTTTAAAAGACTATCAATATTTGTAAAAACTCCTCTAATGACAATATTTAGACAAATGATGTCCAAACCTTCTCTCCTCAGTGGTGTTCTCCATTGTTGACAGCAAAAGTCTGACTAAACACCTGAGGAATTTAAATGAGAGATGACATAATATGCTAAGTCTATTCCACTGGATGGGCCGTGTGGGACTCCTAGTGCTACACAGGACCATAAGTGTGAAAAAAGCCTTTTGCTCACAGGCAAGTGTGAAAAGTGTGTGCATCACTGCGTACGTGCGCATGTGCATGCGTGTATGTGTATGCATATGTGTATGTGTATGTGTATGTGTCTGTGTGTGTGTGTGTGTGTGTGCGTGCGTGCGTGTGTGAGAAACACAGGGAAGGGAAACAGAGTGCGACGGCAGAGTGGAAGTGTCAGTGTTTGTGTCTACGTGTGACTGACCTCAGGGCAGTGAGCACTTGCGTTACATCCTGTGAGTGTTCACACAGACTCTCCAGGGCCTTTATGGCCGTTTCCTGCTGCTCGCTCTGGAAGAGACACAGACAGCAGCACTCACTCACCCACACACACTCACACACTAGAGCAGCACGTCGAGGCCGTGACTGCAGCCCAGTGCAGCACACGGTCATCAGCGGAGAGGAGAGGAGAGGAGAGGAGAGGAGGAGAGGAGAGGAGAGGAGAGGAGAGGAGAGGAGAGGAGAGGAGAAGCTCACCTCCAGGGCCATCTGAGCCGCCAGGCTGAGCAGCGTGGCAGCAGCGCTCTCCTTCAGCAGCACCCGCTCCTCACTGCTCACAGGGGCCTGGGCCAGCAGCCCAATCTCCTGCACCGCCTGGGTGGCTGACACACACACACAGACACACACACATATAGCACACACACACACACACACACACACATACACACAGATAAATAAACAGCCATTTACAGACATAAGTTGTTTTTATATAGAAATCAATATAATTATAAAAAATAATATACCGTAATAATATTCACAGGGAGAAGAGACGTGTTTATGCCACACTACCTGTCTAAAAGAGAGGCGACAGACTGCTGCGCCAGTGCGTGTGTTTACATAGGAGTTGGCATTGTGAGGAGCCAGGAGGCGTGAGCAAATAGTACAAGGTGACGTGACGTACAGTTTTTTAAAATGCAAACAGCGAGGAGGTGCATTGACAGTGACAGCTATGGAGAGGAGTGGAGCTGGGGATTTAGTCCCCAGCACTTTGGACAACTGAAAATAAAATGTGATACTGATACAATGAATCTTCCATGTGATTAATAGCCATGTAGCCTGTTAATCAAATGAATGCCCCAAAATAAAGTTGGGGGTCACGTTAGTGTGGGAGTGTAACAATGTTGCTATTCCCCGAAGACCAGTCAGATGTAGTTACCTTATGTTAGCCATTCATCTAAAATGCTTTTCTATTGGATGGCAGAAACTGCATTTCATGACAGAGTTCCCTTATTAAAGACAGAGACAAAGACAGATCTCCTTATTAGACCACGTCTGCTAGTGGAGTAAGGTGGGAGGAAAGCCACTGTTTCTACCTTTGTCCACATTGTTCTCCAGAATGGCGATCTTGTAAATGCTAAAGTGACTGAAGATGCTGTTTGGGTCACATCTGGTAGCCTCTGTTGCTGCCTCTTTCGCCTGATCAAGAACACAATAAAAGAGCAGGTTTCCAGCAGCCAAAAAAACTCACTGCAGCCAAAAGTGAACCAATAAAACCCAGGAGATGGTGTGGACATATTGTACGTTGCTCAGTACAGGACTTCAGGAGGTATTAGACAACCTATCCTATAATTACCATATACTGTCAATTATGAGGATCATTTCCTCTAACATCCAGGGGTGGTTGTTGTGGTGACAGTCTTAGTTACTCTACACTCACATGGTTTTTATACATTTTGAGCATTTGAACATTTATAGTGGTGGCAACTTATCGGTACTTAGAATTGGCCAATACCCAGAGTGCAGGTATTGTTATTGGTATTGGGACTGAAGAAGTCAGATTGGAACACCCTTAGTTTCCTAACCTTCTCCAGCTGTTGGAGATTGAGAAAGCAGGAAGTTCGGTTCCTTTGCAGTTTGGCCAGATTGGGATCGAGCTGCCCCCGCTTGTAGAAACTCAGAGAGTAGTCATACCACTGTAAGGCCTCCATGTAGTTTTTGGCCTAGAGAAGAAGAAAACGATCAACAATCAACATGTCTATCAGAGGTGGTCAAGCAGTATGCCTTAGCTGATGTCTTTTCAAACCTCAGGCTGACCTCAAAGTGTTTGAAGGCTCGATCCCACAGCAGCAGGTGGAGGGTGGTGAGAGTCTGTGGTGTGAGCGGCTGCCCTGTGTAGTGACCTGAGCAGAGGTCAGCAGTCACTGAGCATTAGTGCAGTCAAACACTCCACACACAGAGGGAGAACAAGCCAACATGGGCCTTAGTGCAGTCAAACACTCCGCACACAGAGGGAGAACAAGCCAACATGGGCATTAGTGCAGTCAAACACGAGACACACAGAGGGAGAACAAGCCAACATGGGTGTTTCCTTCAGCTGCAGGTAAAAGCACACATGGACAGTGATGAGCACCTGTGATGACGTCCTCAATCTTCTGCTTGGCCAGCAGCTCCTTGCCTCTCTGCAGCAGCAGCTCGATGTGGAGCACCAGGGCCGAGCCCAGCTCAGGGGACGACATGAAGCGCTCACACACCTTCTTCAGAAAGTCAAAGGCAAGCTGCTCTCTGCAGGTACAAAAAATGCAAACGCTCATTCGTGTCTCAGTCATCACAATACAGCTCTAATCTTCAGTGGCAAAACATTGTAAGAACACAGTAAAGTGCAGTCAGGAAGTACTCTGTCCCTCTCAAGCCCCCCTCAATTCTGAAATTCTTTTTGCTTTGTTATTATGGGGTAATAGATTGATGAGGGAGAAAGATACTTGAAATGATTTCACCATAACACTGTGTACGTGTGATGCACGCTAGTGTTAGCGACAAAATCAGTTTGATTACTGGTACATTGCTTCCAATTGGAAAGTCCTAACAGGATGTGACACGACACAGTCCTCTCCAGTACCACGTTTTGAGCAGAACTTTTGCCGGACAGCTTCTTTTTGTCTTTCGCCTTGTTCTGCTGGTTTGGATGTAAAATATGACACATATTTAACAGATTCAGTGCGGACAGGGAGCATTCAATGCTATGTGACAATCGCTTGCATGCTGTTAGGACAAGCCGTAAAACGACAACTTAACATAATCTGAGTACTCTCTGAATGCACTGTATAACATGATGCAGATGGACAATACAGGACTATGTTGTGCTACAAGTCGTGCTACAGTACAATGTCGTGCTCCAAACTGCCATAGAGCTGCAGCTGTATCATCTGTTGATATGTGAGAGTGTACAGTACCTGTCCTCCCCTATCAGCAGTCTCACGGCACTTAAACACACTTCAAGAGTAACCTCAGACTCCATGAGCTCTGTGAGTCCTGGTAAGAACCCAAAAGGGAAAAAAAACATGTCAGTTGAACTACAGGAAACAAACAAACACTCACAAACCCTTAAGGTAACATCACAACCCAGCAGGCATGGCACAGGACAAGCCAGACGTGTTCTGCAGTGGTAAACAGAAACAAGCGATCCCTGAACCCCACCGTCAGGAGAGAAAGGCTGCGCTGACTCACCGCCTCTGAGCTGCTCATCGGGAGCGCCGCTCCTCAGCAGGATGCGGATCTTCAGGTACAGTCCAGAGGGAGAGCTGCAGTCCTAGAGCAAACAAGAGCGGTTGACCTCTGTCAAGGCCAGCTGTCTTCACAGTTTAGAGTACTGAAAAGCCAGGAGGGAGTGGGGATGTTTAACACCGGTACCTTATTGGCTAAGCTGATGGCACTTAGAGCTTTTTCCTTAAACTGCTGACAATCCCACTCAACGTACACTGTTGCAAGGAGCCTCAGTACTTTGGCCTGTTGAAAAAGTTCACAATACATGCAATGCCATCATTTGTCAGATCACTTAGCTATCTAGACTACACCCAAAATGGGCCTGGTTTTCCAAACTGTGCTTAAGCAAAAATGTTTTTTCTTACTTGCACTTCAGATCCTGGCGAATACTTCGTATTCATTTTACCGATGTCATAACTCTGACTGGAGAACACAACAGCAATAAAACCATGACTTTTCACAAAACAAAACATCATATCCCACAGAGTTTGCATCTCATGCCAAGACCTTTGATTAATTCTTAAACTGAAATAGCTACCCGAATGTCTCTCCAATGACAAATATTAATTTTATTTTATAGCCTTTTGTTTGTCAGGAAATAATAAAAAGCAGGTGGCCATTTTGCCATAACAAATACTGATGATAATGACTCCTCTAATAACATTGGGAATATTTCCCTCAGGAATTTGATTGTGTAATATGATCGGATTAATTTCATTCAATCCAAATCAAGCCAACTGTTATGAAATATGTCTGATTACTGCTTGTATGACCACTAAAGAGTCTAACTGAAGTGTGTTTCTAAGGTAGACAGGCTTTCAGAGTATTTATGTGGCACAAAGAAATATGGACTAATTACTAGAATGTTATGTACTAGTAAACATACCACACATAAACACCAATAAAATAGGTTGGCAACAAGATACTGTTTTTCCTTTGTGTTTTCTCTGCACTGTGTTCTAACCTGATGCTGGCATTCATCCTCTAAACTCACCTCAACCAAAATGAGCTTTCCTCATATTTCTTTTGATTGTAGGAGTCAACTCCAAAGTTGTAACACATCAGAGACAGATAGCCAGTCTACAAACCAATATGCACTGTATTACTTAAGGTCAAGAATCAACATTGACCAACCTTCCGGAACTTAAATATGTGTGCTATCTAAAATGATATGAAGGACCAACAATTACTTTAATAAATAGCTAAATTAATGATTGATTGAATGAAAGAATACATTAATAAACTAAATAAAAAAGGTATACAGTTTAGTCATGAAAACGGAATTATTTATTTAATTATTAAATTCATTTATTTATTTCTGCATGTCTTCATGTATTAATTTCTGTATTTCCACATTTCCCTGTCTGTATGTAAATAGGGTGGTTCTGCAACAAGCAGTTAAGATGGGCAAATGTTGTGGGACAAGCTAGCCTGTAAGCTAGTTTAAAAGTGTTAAATGAAAAGCTACAGAGGTCTTGTTGGATCAGTTTTACAGGCTTACATGCAAGCTAGCTACTTTGCCTCACAACACTTGCCCAATGCCTTTCTGAACTGCTTGTTGCAGAACCGCCTGCCTTATTTACATACAAGGAGACATAGGCAAGGATAGGGATAGGTCATAGTTCAGGGCTATGTTTAATGATGTTTTTTTTCTGCTCCTGCTAATTTAAGCCTGTTGCAACCTTTCTTCTCAGGGCACTATCAATTAGAACATAAGCCCTCATCTCATAATCAAAGGATATTTGGACATGGTATATCATGAGCAACTATCATAATCCATTCTCTTAAAGAAAATAGCACACTATGTGCAGGGGTAGTAGTTTGTAACTCTTGTGTTAAAAGGACCCAAGGATATTAACAGTTGAATCCAATTTATCATCCAGTTAATTCAGCAAGAATCATATTTCTATATGGTTGTGTATGTGAATGAAATGGACAGTGACTTAACAGTCTGAGATTGGAGACAATGGGTAAAGTACCTCTTTGGGCAGACGTTGCAGCATCTCTCTACAGCGCTGCATACACGCAACAGCCTCCTGATGTCTTTCCTGAGCGACAGCCTACATTGAGATCAAGGAAGTCCAGATTAAAATTGACTAAAGAGGAAATGAACTCAGTGGACATGACTTCACACTTGTGATGTTTTGTTGTGTTGTGTTTGTTGTGTTGCACTCAGTGGACATGACTTCACACTTGTGATGTTTTGTTGTGTTGCACTGTGTGTTTGTGTTGATTTGGCTTACCGATTCAGCTTGATAAGACAGCACCCGCAGCAGGTCCTTCTCCACATCCGCTTTGGGCATGTTGATATCTGAGGCTCCATCTCCACGGGATATTAATCTGCTGTAAAGTGTCTCCAGGCTCTGTGAAATCAACAGTCACACCAAAGGGGCCACGAGATTAGTGAAAACAGCACTGGCAGACTAAAAAAACCTGAAACCCTTCTGAACAGAACCGCTTCTAATATTTTACAGAAAACTTGACATTGCGGCAAGGAACAATGACACCCTGTTCCGCTGTCTCAGTGGAAACATTTTTCTTTTCTTCCACAAAATACATTCCCCTTCTTCAAATACAGAGACAAGATTAGAGTTACCCTTAGCTTACCTTTACAGCCAGGCCGAGGAACACATCTGCCAACTTGGGATTTTTACAGTCAAGCCATGTCCTGCCAGTTTTGCTTGCCATCTGAATAAGGTGAGAGGATATTATAATTTGGCAAGATAGCATGAGTAATCCTGTTTGATGAGTGTCATTGCATCAGAAGACATAGTTTTTAGAAGGTGAACTAACCAGGATTTGCTTGCGGATGGAGTTTTCTGACGGATTCTCCTGTCCACATGAATGCACCAACTTACACGCCACATGACGCACTAGCAAACAAAGGATTCAAGTTATTTTTTTTCAGTGGATGTGGATGAGGAGGAACCTCAGTGTGGTTTATTAATTTAGGATGAAGCATGTTATGGATGCTGTTGACCATTAATCAACAGCTTAATTATTATTTCTCCAAAGAAAAAAAAAACTGGGGCCAAACGTCACCTTTTGCCCTCTGATGTTCAGTTATTTCTGGGCCCTCTCGCTTTGTCACTGCCCAGTTCCACAGTTGTATGGCTATGTCCTCCATCTACAGAATCAATCAATGGAATATTGACTTAACTTTGAAATACACCTAATATGCAAGTTTTGCTTTCGATGTTAAAGTTTAGCAGCTTAATTTATTGATCTATTTTACCTGAGGGTCCAGTGGTCCAAATGAATTGTCTACGGACACCTCCTGGAAAAGCTTTTGGATCACGTCATCCACATTAATGTGGCTTTGTTTAACAGTTAGTTGTTCTGCAAGTTCTGGGAAGAGCGGCGACGTAACACATTGCCAATGGCAATTTATAATCATGAGCCAACATGACATCAGAAGAGCAGCGTAGCGTTAAGATTAGCTAATGTTAACGTGTAGTAAAATTAAACCGTTTGTTTTCTGTCCAGGAAAAGCAACGTTATAAATTAGCTGGCCCACTTGGCGCTATATTAAAGTAGCCTACTGTTGTAACTTTCTTAAATTATATGATTCACGCAAATGCCATTTAATTTTCAATATAGGCCTACCGGTATATTAACAAGATAAGTTAACATTACAACTCTGGGTTCACTGGACCAGCTAACTTGAGGTTAGCAAATTAACTTCGTCACATCTCGTTCTCATCCAGTTCAGGTAAGTTATAATTTCTACATTTAACAAAACATTATTAATAGTACAGTGTTTAAGGATATACTACCTTTAACAATTGACACTGAGAGCTCCATGTCAGTAAATATTTTTTTTGTACAAACTACGAATATAGATAATGTAACCAGCTAATCACATACATTAAGTCAACCTTTAATCGTGCACGAGACACTCGAGGGATGGCTACCAAGTTTCAAAGCTCGTGCCAGGTCTTCGAGAGGTCATCAGAGGTTTTCTGTGGCCCTGAATTCTTCTCATATTTTACCAAAGAGCGCGAGGCGATCTTTATTCCCAAAACTTAAACCAATATCAATAAACCATTTAACGTGAATTTAATTTCACAAATAATATACATTCCACAACTTAAGAAAATAAAGTATGAACTCCCCTAAAGTTGTGCTTCTGTCAAAGAAACTTTGTTGAAAAAAAAAAAACTGCTGTTTTTTCCTATGTCCACGAGGTGGCGTCTCTGATTTGGAAATAATCTAGAAAGATCAACGTGAATGTGTTTGCAGTAGGCCTATTACTGCTTTTGCTGAGTGTTTATAAATCAGTTGAGACAATATGTGTGTGTGTGTGTGTGTGTATTTAAGTAAGTTGTTTGTTTTTCCTCTGGCTCTATGTCGAATCACAGGCTCTGAAGATATGCATACAAAATGCCATATTACAGTGTGCCTTAGATCAGGCGTATAGATCCAAAAATGTATTGCATTACGGTATATTCATTTGGCCTCTTCCACCACAGTTGCTGTTTGGTAGTTCTGCACATTACATGAGCAATAACCAGAGTAAACAGAGTTAAATGCTCTGTTTTACAGGCTAAATAGAGTAGGTTACAAGTGCTGTTTCTCAGAGCAATATAATTTACACAGACATTACAGACATTTATTCCTCTCCCTGGTGAAAGTGTTTGTTATATGGATGAACATCATTTTTATAACAAGATTGTATTCTTCAGCCAAAAAAAAGAAATCAACCTGTGCATACAGAAGCGCCTGGGCCCTCCCATTGTGTCCTGCATAGCAGATTCAAAAATAAAACGTCTTAAAAGCCCACTCCTTACGGTCTGCAGCTTCCAGCAATTGTTCTGGCCCGAGTCTTATCTAGCTGCCCTCCTGGCCCATAGGGACAGGGCTGAGCTCCACAGCCTTGCAGTGGGCACAAATAAAAACTTAAGGGAAATTAAATGCTGTTTTGCCAAGCAGATTTTGATTCACAAGCAGTTTCACAATGTTTAATAGGATAAATCTGTGCAGCAGATAGCAGAAGCAGTTGTATTTCTAAACTAGCCTGGGTGTTCCCATGCTGCCTTGCGCGCAATTTGATTCACGCTGCTAAGGCAGCCTGGAGACCATGGAGCAAATTTTCGCCTGAGATAGGGAACCAATCACAGAACAGGGGGGAAAGCAAGACGATGATGAGCTATGCACAGACGCATTTGATAGACATCCGTGGCACCCAATAAACGGATCTGGGCATTTTTTTCAAATACGAGAAAATGAACGTTTGGTTCCCAGACCACGTCTCATTGAGAAGTGGTGGCGTTAGCCAGGCTATTTCTAAACGGCAATTGATGCCCCTATAGGAAAACATGTCATATGCTTCCCTATGGAAAACATGTCATATCCTTCCCTATGGAAAACATGTCATATGCTTCCCTATGGAAAACATGTCATATGCATGTCATATGCTTCCCTATGGAAAACATGTCATATGCTTCGCTATGGAAAACATGTCATATGCTTCCAAATCTGTGCTTCTGCATGTCTCAGCTTATTGCCCTTGCGCCATCGCTCCTCTTAATGAGTTTTTGACAGCAATATATACAGTCTCCTGCAAATGTGAGCCTTATGTTACCTCTGTGGGCTGATTTATGAAAGATTGTCAAAGTAATCCCTGTTGTAAGACAGTCTAAACCTAAACTGACATGAATAGAAATCCTGAGAGAATAACCTTGAAGTTTGATTTAAAGAGAAAGTATATTTCTCTTTTCTCTAGGGATCTATGGAAAATTGTCTCAAAACCTATACGTCATGCTGACATTTCTGAAAGTGTACAATCACATACATTGGCAAGTACATCAAACTATGGGGTGTTGTTCCCATGAAAAAAATAGCCAAAAAAACGAGTCCTACAGTAACTAAATAAGTAACTGTGTGGAACATGTAATACATGTGTGTTGTGCCATTGTTTAATGGCCCTATGTGTTTAAGTGTTTAAGACATGTTGAATCACACATGGAGCAGGCTATCAAATCTCTCCAGCTTTCCCATGTTTCATATCATGTTCCCACTGAAAGGAAAGTGTCACGCCCTTCACCTTTCAGCTATAGGAGACATTTCCCCCAGTCAGGGGACTACACAGTGGTTATGTATCCATAGGTCCCCTCAGACAGACAGATGTGGTGAAATAGCAGCAGCAGATGTATGTGGATGAGAGTAATCAAGTGTGAAAAAGTCTCCCATTGTACAAGGCGCTATCTGATGAGAAAGGCATAGTCTATTACACATCCGCACTTCATGGGATGTTCCAGAGGGCAGCAAACTCACTGCAGATTGTTTGTCTTGATATAAAACTGTTGTGCATCCTGTTTCCTCTGTTAAAAATAAAAACAGTAAATATTTACCTTAGGTATCTGCTCAGGTATCTGCACGTAAGCTAGTACAATGCTTGTTTACCCTCTTTACCTTTCGATATTTTTAGTTGTCCATTGGAGATATATTCAGAGTTTGGAGGCATTGTTTTAGCACTCAAAAAGGACACTGTTTTGACCCAGTGTTTTAAGCATTGTAGGAACTATCAGACTTAGCCTGAACAGGCTTAAATAGATTAGAACAATCTAAAATATGAGATGTCAAATGAACCCCTAACATTATTTTTGATCCTCATGTTCAGTTCTGTATAGCCTAATAGCCTATTGTGAATGCGCAAGGGCCTTGCAAGTGACGTTGCGTCCTTCCCTTTCCACTATAAAGTGGAAGGGTTGCCAAGAGCGCACATAGAGGAGGCAGCCGAAGAGACTCAGAATTTCCTGTCACAGTGATACACTGTGTGAGTAGCCTAAGCACTGAATGAGACATTTCCCAAATGCCACAGGTTTTAAAATGAGGGAATCTTGGCACTTTTGATATAACAAGAAGAAGAAGAACAACAACACGCTGTAATCCAGAGCTGTTGGAGAGGCTCTTGTTAAAATTCCTCTCGCCCAGTCCCGGGGAGGCAGCACCTGCCTGGGGGACCGGCGTAATTCAGTTGTCGCTATTGGAGAATTCGCCGAATCCAAGGAACGCGCAGATTTTAGAAGTGACTCTTCCTCGCGTCATGGAGTGCACAGACAGTTGCTGAGTCTGAGTACGGTTACTTTCATTTAAAAGGAAGAAGGGGGGAAATCAACGTTTTGTCTACTCAGCAAAGAAGGAACTTATTAGTGATAGTGGAATATAGACTATCACTATCTTGACTGAACGACTGGCTTTGTTGGGCTGCACTTTGGAGTTTATTGGAGAGATTCTCGGAGCCGTCAGAATGACCCCCATCGGCTGCGCCAAACGGTCATTCGTTCTTCTTCCCTGTTTAATATCCCTTATTGGTAAGTGTCAATTATGTAAGTGTGGAGGCATAATCATTGTAGGTTAAACGAACTGTAAACGTGTTTTATGTTGGTTGCATTTGGTTATGTGATATTTTTGGTCTTTTTAGTAGCCTACGTCTACTGAGCGAATTCAGGCATACCTGGATGTAGCCTACGTGATGGCATAGATTATTTTATCACAGGGGATGTTTGGATAACATTGGATAGGTGTGGATATGTGTCCATTTAGCCTGCTTTTCATTAGTCATTTTCAATTTCTGAATCTGCCTCACCTCATCATTCCCTTCACCGTCTGTGGCAGTGCGTTGTGATGCAAATTCTATTATATTGTTATTGTTTTGCCTGTTATTTAATACCCTACGGTCTGATGGACTGTTATGGTGCGGAGATGACTTTTTGGTAACATGCTTTCACGATAACTTGATTTATATATCAAAGGAACACCTGAGAATATGCGTTCTGTTCGCGATGCAACAGCGCTTTAATCTGCCCTGCGGCACCTTGCAGTTCTGTCTCAAAGGTTCGCTCTTAAAATAAATGTATTGTAGCATGGCTTGATGGATTAAAACGTTTTGAATGTACTGCTAAACAGTTTAAAATAGTGAATACTTTGATATCATAGTAGCCTATTATAATTATTGATGCGTTGCTTTGAGACTCCATCCAAAGTAAGTAATGAAATACACATTTGCTCTTTTGTGAGAACTTTATTTGAATCTGTTAACTGGACAATTGTTTTCACCACCAGTAGAACATATTTATTATACAGCTGTTATCACTAATGTCTTTGCTGTTATCACTAACGTCTTTGCTGTGACTGTTTTTTGTACATCATGAAGAGAGAATGCGTGTGTAAATGAATTGAAGAGAAAGTAAATTGTTGTCTCTTGCACACAATCAGCGGGATGTCTCTGTGCAAAACAAGATGGTGTAGAAAAGGTGGATGTGTCTCGGCATTGTGCTGTGCCTTGTGCACACCACAGATATATGTCTTCCTTTCCTTGGCCAAATAAACATCAGCCCCAGTCAGATCCAAACAGAGGAAACACAACCTCCCCCCCCCCCTCCCCACCCCGCAATGGCCTGTCCAGTCTTGAAGCTTTGTCTCCAGTGTTTCCAAGTAGGCTTCCTTCACTTAGTGCAGGCAGAGCGTGGGAAAGACAGTGGGAGGAAGTGGACGGAGGGCAGAAGGCACCCTGGAATTGTTCTGGCCGGTAGAGGTCACAGGAACGTGACACGCTACCTGTGTAAAGATTCCTTCTCCGGGCTTCTTGGCCCCACAGTCAACTTGAAATGTGTGTCAGTCTACAGTCCCCACCTCAAGACAATGGCGGAGAGGAAAGGGAGGCCATTGTGTTCCAAATGGCAAGAGTTGTATGGTAGAGCCATTAGCTATCTAATATGGAACCTGGGGCAAAGCAGCAGGGTAGGGGCTTGATTGCCAGGCAGGAAATCTGCCAATTAATACTTGCATTCCATATACTTCAGATTATTGAAACACGAGATTACAAGTGAGATTAAGTGCTTTCATTCCCATAACCATCACCGAAAGTGCTTTTAAAAAAGTATGAGATTGTAGCCTTAGGTGCATCAGGTTAGGGGAGTTTTATTTAGTGGACTGACTGCTTTGTGTATGTTGCGTTTATAGCAGCAGTTCTCACAAATAGGGTTTTTTTTTCTGTCATAGAAAAATGCATAAAATTCATAGAAACTGCAGCATGATCCAGCATCATTATTATTTATGATCTGTGGTTCTGTGGGTATTTTCCCTGGCATGTCATCAATACAATCCTCATGAAAGATGAACTCTGCTAATGAATATAAGGTCATAAGGTCTAGTTGAAGCAGAATGACACAGACTTCATAGTGATTAGTTGGGTGATTAGGTCTTCTCTTCCATTCCATTACATTCTTTAAAGCCAGGAGCAACAACGATGATAACAAAAAAATGTCTGTTGGTGGCCAAATTGAATAATTTAACATTTCTTCAAATTTGAGGTCAAAATGTTAGTCATTTGTCAGGTATAAACACAATGTGAGTTTTCAGGTCTTTGGCAATGATGTAGTGAATCACAGTCCTCCTCAGCACTCCTACTGCCAGCTCGGCATGTTTAACCAGTGTATCATGGTGTTGCATATGAAAAGAGAACATCAACAAGAGGCTCTGCTAGGTTGTTGTTGAAGGGTTGGATAAATTAATGTATGAAGATAGGAACTCAAGTGTGAATTGAAAAAGTGAACAAATGCAGTTTGCGTGGAAAGTGTCTGTTTATCTCTGAACGTATCATTGTCTGACATGTGAATTCAGAATGCAGAGTGCAGACTGCATGGACACATATGCATGATCGAGGGTGAAGAATGCAATTTGGTATCCATGGCTCATGATCATCTCCATGTAGCATTTATAGCTTAACACTGTGAACACTTAGAATATAATGCAGCCTATATTATCAAAGCATTGTGCTCCGTTTCTCAGATTGCCTGGGTGCTCCTCCACCTTCAGGTAGTTCAGTATTGTATTACTCTGCCTCACTGTAAATATGTGGACGGCTGACTTCACCTTCACCTCGTCCTTGGATTCCATTTCAATGACCTCAAGCCCCAACCGCGCTGTTGTGCTTGCGCTCCATGGACCTGTGCGCTGTGTTAGCAGCTCCCTGGTGGGGGTGACGCTTTAAGCCATGCTGACTTTAAGGGAACTGGCTTGGGCTGGGAGGCGATAGGCAGAGAGAGGTCAGCCAAGTGCAGGGGTAGCCCATCCCTCAGTGGCGCGGCGGGTCGTACGTGCCGAGTGCACGCAGGCCCCGGGGCCTCGCTGTCATGGTGAGTCCTGCCAGCACCACGGCTGTGTTTTCCTACGGTGAAATATGGCCAGGACTGTTGGTGTTGGCAGATCTCTCATCTGTCCTGCATCTATAGTGCTTTACAATGTTTTGGATTGAAGGGTCCCACTGGAAGATGCTGGGACAGCTTACTTGTTAATAACCTTTTTTGCTCCGTTTTATTGGGACTGTTTTAGGAGGTTTGGTAGAGATGATGACTGTTTCCTCTTCCTTTAGATGTGGCTCTGGTTATAAGCCTGACATAAGTGGTTCTTTATCCTGTGTCATATTGAAATTTCAAGGTGCATCTCTCAACATATGTGAGTTCAGTGGTGTCCTTGAGCCACTGGGCTTTAGTGTATATTGTCAGGGTTTATGGGAATTATGGGATTATTCTGGTTTTATGGAGGATATTCCCAGTATTTCTCACATTCTCCACATTCTTTTATCCTTAAATTATATAACCTGATATAACTGTCTTGGCCACCCATTTGGACCAGATGTTGCTGTATATCATATTTTGTTGGGGGCAAAAGGGGGAACATTTTCTGTCATTCTCCAAAAATCAGACTCTGGACTAATAAAATGTTAATTCCCTCCAACTGTTGTCTTAACCTTATTGATGGCAAAGACAGCATTTTGTGGAGGACACTGGAACAAAAGCATATTCCAGTGCTTGAGAAAGTATTATGCTCACTTGGACCAGTAGTAGAGAAAGCATTTTGCACACTTGGAGAAGCAGTAGCAGCCCTTATTTTGGCAGGTGGTCTCCACTCTTTGTTAAAGTTTTAAACTCTTGGCCATAAATCTGCCAAGTGGCCTCTGCTGTTCCATGTGGATTTGTTGTCTGGGCAGTGCAGCCCTATAGGTCTGAAAACAACTCACCATGAAGTATGAAAACAGCACATGTCTGCACAGTGATAAATGAAAGTGTTCCAAACCTGAAACAGAGCTGGATGAGATAACAAATTGGTCAGCAATTGCTTCTGTAGGCCACCAACAGTGAATGTAGAATTAGATACCCAGGTGCGGCTATGCAAAGAGAAGAATAGCTGTTCAGTTGAAATGAATGACCTTGACCTTGCAGTAAGACAAGTCAGATGTCCAGTAGAGGAAGGGTTGCGGGTAGTTTAACTGGCAAGGCCAAGTTTAGCTCAACTGTCCAGTCACTGGACATGAAGTGTATTATAACCGAGATGAACTACTGGTAATAGAGCCTAATGTTTTACACACTTCGGCCATTCTTTTTGTCCCTTCCTTTAAATAAACAACCTAGAAATGCTCTGTCAAGCCTTTTGTTCTTTGAATCTGAGTCATAGCATCCTGGTTGATTGGGAGCTCCAAGGTTATGTGAGTAAGTGTGAAAAAGATGCGTTGCTCCCCCCTCTGCCCCCCCCCCCTTCCTCTAGAGACAGTCTCACTGGTACAGTACACCGTGCCTGTCCTTCAGGAAGCATGGGCAGTCCAGCAGATGACTGTTCTCACCAGACGAGGGAATTCCGCGCATTATGCTCGGCCTCTGTTGGGGGGTTGTGAGTGGGGGTTTCCTCGGGAATCTGAAGCATACAGCCGTAATCCACTGTGCTCAACACCCTGTTGTGGTGTGAGGTTGCACAACAGCGGCCCGCAGGCCTGTAGTACGGCACATACGCGAGTCAGAGCCTCCTCGCCGCAGGACATCTCCTGACCTCAGCAAGTTTCTGTAGGGCCCAGGGGACCCGAAACGGCACAAACCGCAAGATAGCTGGCTGATGAAGTGTTGTGCATGACACAGAGATGCCTATTTATACTTCTTATTCTAAAAATCCCCTCATGGTCACAGCGAACAAGTACAAATTAATGGCATGATTAAATGAAACCATAAGGGGAGTAGACTGAAGTCTGTTTAGCTAGGGTTCCTGCTGTAGAAAGCAGAGTGGTGTAATGTCACTGTTTCCATTTCCATGTGTCTGTCTTTTACCACAAACAAATGGTAGATGGATCCAAAGAGGGTTCAAGACACGAGCATGTTAGGCTGGAAGTGTGTGTGTGGGTAGCAATGGCTGTGATTTTCTTTTCCCCAGCCATTTCTTAGTCCTAGAAAGATAGATAGATAGATAGATAGATAGATAGATACTTAGTTAATCCCCAAGGGGACATTCAAGAGACTGGATGCACACCATCTAACTCTCTACTGGAGCTCTGGCAAGTGGGGCTTGGCAGCGGCTCAGGCTAAATATGGCAACCCACGCAGGGCAGCATGCTCCTCCACGCTCGGCCTTTTGTTTGAAGGGCCCTTAATGAGAAGCAGGTTCGGAACCTCTCTGAACAGCACATTTCTGGCATTTCTCAGACGTTCGGCGGGAAGAATGCCGCGCACAGCTGTTCGAGCAGAAGAACAGCGGCTGGCTCAGGTCAGCAGTGGGCAGTCGCTCGGAGCAGGGGCGGGAGGTGGCGCGGGGGACCGGGGGTGGGCATGCGGGGGTCAGAGAGACAGAGGCTGGGGGTGTTTACGAGAGAGGAGGCTCTTTTAAAGTGGACTGCTGGGGGCCCCGGCTTAAGCGGCCAGCTGTGAGAGCCCGCTGCATCTCGGACGATGTTCCCATCACCATCGTGTGTGTGTGTGTGTGTGTGTGTGTGTGTGTGTGTGTGTGTGTGTGTGTGTGTGTGGACGATGTTCCCATCACCATCGTGTGTGTGTGTGTGTGTGTGTGTGTGTGGACAATGTTCCCATCACCATCGTGTGTGTGTGTGTGTGTGTGTGTGTGTGTGTGTGTGTGTGTGTGTGTGTGTGGACGATGTTCCCATCACCATCGTGTGTGTGTGTGTGTGTGTGTGTGTGTGTGTGGACAATGTTCCCATCACCCTCATGTGAATGTGTGTGTGTGTGGACGATGTTCCTATCACCATCATGTGTGTGTGTGTGTGTGTGTGTGTGTGGACAATGTTCCCATCACCATCGTTTGTGTGTGTGTGTGTGGACGATGTTCCCATCACCATCGTGTGTGTGTGTGTGTGTGTGTGTGTGTGTGGACAATGTTCCCATCACCCTCATGTGTGTGTGTGTGTGTGTGTGTGTGTGTGTGTGTGTGTGTGTGTGTGTGTGTGTGTGGACAATGTTCCCATCACCCTCATGTGTGTGTGGAGCTGGCAGGCTTTGCGTGACAGTGAGGGAGAAACAAAGTGAGGGAAAAGAGGGGGATGTGGAAATAGAGGAGAAGACATATCTGCCCCAGTGTGCTAGGGATGCATGTTATTCCAGCCGATAGGTTGGATTCAAACGGCTGTAGCTCTATTGAAATCAGGTGTCATGGTATACCACTCTAGGTCTATATTCCTGCAGTGTCTTGAATGAAATTACTAAATCAACTGACTTCATGACACAGAAAACATTTGTACATCATGTCAGATGATTTCTTATTCTACTGAAATCTATCTCATAATTTGGACGCTTCTAAATGTGATTCTAAAGTCTAAAAACAAATTAGATCTAGAAAAAGCAACCCAACAGTCTGTGAAAGGGTTTCCATACAATGCAGAGCTAGAACAGCATCTGCTGCCCTGGACAACCTTGTACAGTTTAACAATGATACCAGAATGTACAGGAAGTTGGTGTAAAGTGCAAGTGTTGGCATGATTCATTCTCAGAGTACAGCTGTGGCTCTACGATACAATATTGTATAATTCTGTGGAATGTTTGTGTGTGTAAGAGAGAAAGAGAGAGAGAGAGAGAGAGGAAGAGAGAAAGGGAGAGGGTTGGATAGACGGGTACAGAAAAGAGGAAGAGAGAGAAACTCGTGAGCCAGTGACAGTTTATGAAATGGTTTTGTGGGTGCGGGTTGTTGCCAGCGTGGAAATGAACTGTGTGTAATCTCATTGTCTTCCTCTGCTGTACCATTCCCTGTGGACACCCCACTTGAAATAGCCAAATTGTAATAAACTCATTTGCTTGGCAACACAACAACCAGCCCACACAAAGCGAGTAGCTACACAAGGCGACATGGGACAACAGTGAAAAGACGGAAATGACTTATGAGATGACTGTCACGCCGCCTGGGTGGGGGGGGGGGGGGCACAGCGCTTCCTCTGCCGAGTGCCACTGGTTGTCCCTTTCAACAGCTGGAACAGCTGTCCAGTACACAGATTCTCCTGGCCAGCAATGTTTCGCTCTCAGCACAACAGAGTAATAATAGCAGATAATGGCCCAGCAAGGTCAATGGTGGATAGAGTGGAGGATTAGCCAAAACACAGAGTGTGGCGTTACATAAGTGACCTGAAGAGAGGGGTCCTTAGAGCTTAGATTGACTGATTGATCTTAAGGAAGTGCTGGAGGACATGTTGGAGGCTCATCTGGGTCTGCCCAGTTCTCCCCGGTTTTGACCACACATGTGTAGACAGAGGTGACCTCTCTGGTGCAGGGGCACAGCTGCACCCCTGGCCTCCTTACACACACACACACACACACACACACACACAGTGCACATACTCAAACACACGCAAAAACACACACATTCCTGCCACCAGTCTACACAAAGTCCAGGCAAAGACTGGACTGAGCTGGATCACACCTCTCCACATGGGACCGGAAAGGCACTTGCATAACCTTCAGAATGAGACCAGAACCAAGTGGAATGAGCCCTGACTGGACTCATATGAGGGGGCGGGGGGGGGGGGGTCCACTGCTATCTCACAGGTGCCTTTTAGCAGCACAAATAAGCACAGGGCTTAGACCTCTAATGTTGGCTTCAGATTTGCAAGACATCACTGCCAGTCAGTGTTTGTGTGTGTAGATGTCATCACCGAGGGTAGTTTTCACGTCCTGTGCTTCTGGACTTGTGTCCAGCTTCACTGCTTTGAGGTTCCTGCCAAGTGCTTGTAATGAGCGGCTGTGTGGGAACATGCAAGTCTGTGTGCTTCACACAGCAGATGGAGGGGCCTAGTGAGCCCAGCAGGCCGAGCGCTGCACTGTGCTGAATGGATGCTGTGTGGAGCGGCGCTGCCATGGGAGGGGGCTCTGTGCCGGTGCTGGTGTCTGACTGGCCTGTCCATTGTTCTCCGCAGGGCTGGTGGAGGGGGTGCGGGAGCTGCATCTGATGTCAGGAAACCATCAGCATGTACATCATGTGGGAGACTCCCTCACACTCGTCTGCAGGTAAGCCACACCGCACACACCTGTGTACACCCATTCAGCATCATACACACTCGGCCAAACAAGCAGTCCCACACTGGTGTACTCACAAATGCAGTCACTATAATCACATACAGACACACACACACACACACACACACACACACACACACACACACACACACACACACACACACACACATAGCACACATGTAGGTGTGGATGAGAAAACGAGCAAACACTCTTTATTTATTTTATTACTCACAATTTTTGGGGGTCTTTTATATCATCTCAATTACCGTCAACATCTGCAGTGACGGCACATCTCCAGATTCCACTTCGGTTCTCATGGAAGACTTAGTACTGATTCATTGCTCTTGTGAATCACTGCCGTGACTGGCTGCTCTCCCAACCAAACGACATATTCCCTCCCCGAGAGATGCTGGACTGGCGGCTCATCTCCGTGGCAGGTTGGAGAGGCACCATTACGCTATCAGGGCAGCAATTACTCTCTGCTTTCCCTATCTGGGTCCTTACAATAACAACAGGCCTGGGATGCTGCTGCGATAGACAGACAGGCCTGTTGCTCATGCAGAGAAATGGGGCTTTACGGAGGCCATAAGCTCATTAGCCCACAAAGACTCAGTGACAGCAGCCAGCCCCAGATTCGGTGTGGTCCCCCAATTTATCAGCCAGTTCCAATTACTGAAAGGTGAGGTGAGGGGTGGACCACCGAGGGAAACATACACATTCGTCAAGAATCGAGAGAGCTTTGCATCATTCTGCAGCCACGCTAGGAATGCGAACCCCAGTGGGCTTTATCTAATGCGACGCTTCCCTACAAGGCCATGTGCTGAACACTGCACAACACTGCACTGCACTGGTGCCGCGTGCGTTCCCGGCCCATGAGGAGAGTTTGAAGTTGCGTGACCCACTGGGCGGAGAGGCCGAGATGTCGGTATGCGAGACATGTTTGAACGCTCCTCTGGGATCTTGTTCACGGGACCCCGAAAGCAGCACGTTGTTTGGAAATGTGTGTTATGCGAACACATCACCCCAGACGATACTTGTTTCCCATGTGAAAGCCGCAGTTATCAGATGTCGTTAGATTAACAAAGCTGCCTTCAAACACTTGAAAATAAACAGAATGCTAGAAGGCTGCTGCTGTGCTGTGGTAGTGTGGGTGGGTGGCTCGCCATCACTGCCGGCCATAAGAATGCATTATCTGCCACTTCTACATTAACGCTTTCCATGAATCACAACCACAAGTGTTTCTGCCATTTTGTGAGAAGTTCTCATATGACAGAGTCCCTGCTAGGATGTTTCTTTGAAGAGGGTACAGGTCCTCTCCATCATTGTGTTCATGAGGCGGAGAAGTAGTGCAAGGTCATTTATGGTCTCCCGTATGACACTTTTCTATCTGTTTATATTTTCCATTGCCATACGCCATTGCTTTGGTTTCATTCTTGGTACTTCATGTTCCTCCAAGTAAAATTACTTCTGAGAATTTTTTTGGAAGTGATTTTGCCTGTGGTTTGCCAAATCGGCAGTTTGACTTCTGTCCGTTTGGATCCAGTCATAGTACCAGATATCTTGCTGGGATTTTGGAACATGTGAAACACCACACAAAACAGCAACAGTCTTTCAATCCTGAATTCAGACTCATTTCTCCTTTGCAATAGTATAGAAGAGAAAAGAGATGTGTTTGCCTGCAAATGTGTGAATGAGAAGGAGACTAAAAGAAGAGATGCAGAGAGATCCATGTAAAGGTCCAGAGTAAGGGCCCTATCTAAAACTGACCATGCTGTTACCGCTGAAGGTCAGCTGCATCATCTCCTGTTTCTGGGGTGGCACAGTGGAGGGGTGCAGGTATTGCAGAGGTGAAATACACTAGACATGAGCATTTTGGTTTGTATCTCAACATGTCTGTTGCAACTGTCATCAAAGACCCTTTGTTCATTCTGTTTTAGTGTACTGTAGCTTTTCATTGTGAGCTTTGTAAGTCGGAAGCAGCACAGAGTTATATTGAACTGTCTCCTGCAGGGGTTCACGGAGGCTGAACTGGACCCTCCCCGGCAGAGACCTGCTCTCTGAGGGAGTCCGTGTGGAAGACTGCTCCCAGAGGAAGCAGCACTGCAAGAGGCTGCTCCTGCACAACCTCACATACAATGACACTGGCTATTATGAATGCAGCTCACCCAGACACGCAAAATCCATTTATGTGTTTGTCGAAGGTAAGACAAAACCCCTCAAAAAACAGTTTAGCAACATAATGTAAAAGTCCATCACCACCTTAGCAAGCCGGCTTCCTGGCTCCGTCTTTCTTAGTGTTTTTGTTGTGTTTCTCTGTGATTGCATCAGTTCTTGCTTTACCTCTGTTCTGATAAGCACTGTTTTCTTTCGTATTGTTGGGGTTGTCTTATCCCCTTAGTATCTGTATGTTACACAAGGCCTTTGTTTAAAGGCTCTCACAGGAAACATGCTAAATGGCCCAACACCAAAAGTACAGTTTAAGTCTAAATGACGCCAAGAAACTCTTTGGGGGCATGTTAAGAGCCAGAGAAACGACACGCTCATTGAGCATTCTGATGTCTTTGTATGTGATACCAGAGCTGGAATAAACCCAGGGGAAGACAGAGTGAGAAAGAGTGAGAGAGAAAGAGAGAGAAAAAGAGAGAGATAAAGAGAGGAGAGAGGCCACACAAATGAATGAGCGGCTCCACTGCACACCTCAGTGAGGCTCCAAAAAGCCATTTATCCCCAATAGCAGACAAGGGCGGTTTAAAAAAGAAGCACAAGTGTGTGGAGGGCTGGGGCTCGTCGGCCAAAAGGAACTCGGTCGTGCCCATATGGGAAGCCGTGGAGAGGAAGGCGCTCGTGTGGGGCCAGGCTCCTTCTGGACGCTGGAAGCGGAGTGTGATTGCATCGGAAGCCCTGGTCATTGGCTATTATTTCCTGCTTCAGCTTCTGTTTTTCCAGTCATCCGGCAGTGCCTCAAATGACAGCACCTTACAAGCCAAGCCTTTCCATAGCAAGTCAGCGACTATACAGTTAGTGGGAACATCAGTCCACATAGATTGACACTCATCGTTCCTTCCTCAGAGATAAGCTGATGACAGATTGTGTCACTCTATGAATAGCTTGAAAATCAACACCCCTTTAGATCAATAAATATCCCGATGATGAGATCAGCAGAGAGGACATTGGTGGTGTTATTTCACGTGGTCCAAATACCAGGGAGATATGGGTACGGCTCGAGCGCCTTACTGGGGGCCTAAGGGACCCTCCTGCTTCCTTGGACTTTGCCCCAGACAGCGCTCCTCTGCAGCTAAGCGCTAGCCTCCTGCCTGTGTCTCTGAGCCGCAGGCCACCAGCATCTCCTGCACTACGCTCAGCCATGTCTACCGTTTATTACAGACAATCAGCCATGTTTGTTTTTAGAGTTGCCCTCCCGACATCACGCCATAATATTTGACAAATTTGCGCTCATTTTACAGGAGAAACATTGTGCTTAGCTCACACCAGCGTGTTTGTTTAACCACACAAGTCCCACAGCGTGCCTCCGCAGTTGTGGGCAGTCAGCGCAACGTCTGGCCGGCTTCGCTTCGGGATGACAGTGACTTAATAGCTCCATCACCAGTCTGTTTCTTTATCTAGCGCCCTATGAGGCAAACAGGGGGGGAGCTGTTTGGAGAAGAGGCCAATTTCAATTTGTCGGGGAGATTTGATTTCACTCCTGGGTGGGAGGGAGGGCCCAGACTGGACCTTGGATTCCGAGTTCAGTCCTCACGTTGGGAGGAGTAAACACGCAGTAGACGAGCTGTCACGAGAGGAGCCGCACTGGATCTGTTTGGAGCTAAACGCAGGCGTACGTGCAGCTTGCGCCGTGAGCACAGTTCAGTAATAATGCAGAATCTGACAAGCAATTTGGTTTCAATTGAACCTGTCCGACTGGCTGGTGGTCAAAAGCTTTTTTTTCTCTGAAAAGAATGAAAGAAAGTCTGTAACACTTCCAGAGAAACACAAGGAATAGCAATACTATAATACTATAGGCTGTGTCCCTGAGGTCTGTTTCTTCTTATTGTAACTACACATGTCTGGAAATCCATTTCATATACTCTATCCTTTTGACAGATCACGCTCAACCTTTCATGGAACCCTTCATAAACAGTCCACAGGTGCTGTTCTCCTACAGACATGACAAGTCTGTCCTAATACCCTGCAGAACAACATCACCTGACTTTAATGTCACCCTGGAGACTGTAAGTTTAAATTATGATATCTAAATAGTTGGAACCATCAGATACTTCTTTAGACCCAAGAAATTGTAATTAGTTTAATTGAATTATTTATTTATTTTTAATTTAAAGGTGCTTTATGTAAGAATGACCACCAGGGTTTAAAACGGGTAATGCAGTCCAAAATCAAAACCTTTGAGAGCATTAAGTAGGCTAATGTGGCAATCCAAAGGTTGAAATGCTACTAGCTGTGTGATTGGTAAATTGGCGGAGGGTGGTGCAGCAGGAATATCTGAGGTCAACAGGTTGACCAGTGATGTGATAAAGAGAGAGGTGCCAAAACAGGAGGTTTGTCAGTGAAGCCGTCAATGGGTGTGGGAGGATTTGTTTGAAACACGGCAGTGACAAAAAAAGTGCCTGGGAGCGTGGGCGTCTCTGGGTTTCTCACACCCTTGAAAGCTCTCACTCCGGAGGGGAAAGGAGAGGGACAGTGGCAGAGAACAGGGAGGCTCAGGAGGCAAGGGGAGTCATCCTGTCTACTTCCTGTAAAAGACAGGAAGCCGGTTGTAGACACTAGTCTTCCCAGAATAGAGCCATCTGGTCTATATTTAATACACCCTGTTTTGCAAACCACGTCCAGGAAATGCAGGTAGCAAAAAAAAAAAACATTTGAGATAAACAGCGTGCCTCTCAGGGGGGTTAACGAGGTTAATAGATACTTAATGAAGATAAATTAGTTTTGTTCTTGGAAAAATCTGGCCACAGAAGAACACACAGAAGAACACAGGTTGTAATGCAGCCTACTGTTCCTGTTTACTGTAGGCCTACATGTGCATGGTTTTATATACGTAATGCAGGGGGAACAGAGAGGTCCTTCACTGATGCTACACAATGGTGTAAAGGCTGCACTATGAGCAACAAGTAGTAATTTACAGAGCCTGTGGCCATGCAGCCATCCCATGCTGCCATACAGTTGATGTATAGCTGAGTCTGACAATGGCTTGCTATGGACAAACATGTCTTAGTGCGATGGCACAGATAGTTGTGTGACCTTCCTGCATGAGGGAGATCTATGGTATTCTCACTTCCTGCATCCTTCCTTCCTCCCTCTCCAGCCTAACACTTGGCTCTAGAACAAACAAGAGAAGAAGTGGAGTAAAAATAAGAGAAGCTACATAGTTTTTCTATGTATAGGCAGGCAGGCAATAGACATGTCTTAAGTGTTTAAAACGTGTTTAATGTCTTAAAGGGTTTAAAAACAAGCATTATTTTAATGGTATCATTTTTAGATCATTGTTAGAGATTTTTATTTTTACCACTCTTTCTGCTTAGGCCCCACCTATCTCAGAAGATCTCAAAACAAAGGTGAAATGGGATCCTAAGGAAGGTTTTACTCTTCCGTACAAAACCATGTGGGACTCCTATTTTATGCTGACATGCTCAACCACTGTCAGTGGCAGGACATACACGTCCAAGTACATTATTCAAAGATTAAGTAAGTGCCTTGGTTATTATTGCTTGAAACACAAAAACAAAATCAAATCAAATCAAATAATTTAAAATAGTCTGTCAAATGTAGTGAAATAATATGTCTGATATGTCTGAGCTTTTTCTTCACTTCTAGCTAAAGTACTGAAGAATGTGAAGATCATCCGCCCACATCGTGATGAACCTGTGGAGCGTCTAGTCGGGGAGAAACTAGTCCTTAATTGCTCAGGAGAGACCAAGTCGTCTGGCAGAATCATATTTAAATGGCAACACCCCAATGTAAGAATGAACTCAGCTCTAACTGTACTAACAACACAATGGCCTTAATGAATCCTGAGAGCAACCATTCACACACATCCCTGAACAAACAAACATGTCAGTGGAAAGTTTCCCCTGATCTGTATCTCAGTGTTCAATGTAGACCAGGTATAATCCGTTCTCTCAGATCTTCTTCCTCCATCCAGCTCATCCTCCCACCTGCTCGTCTGGTCACCATGGGGTCTAGAGCTTTCAGTCACTCAGCCCCCCACCTCTGGAACTCTTTGCCCCACTGCATTCAACACTCCACGTCCATAACCACTTCCACATCTCACCTCCATTTATCCATCTTTTTCTCCCTTTCTTTCTTTTGCTCTTTTTTTTAATTCATTAATTTATTTTTATTAATAGTATTATCTTGTTATTTTATTGCTTGTTTTCTCTGATTGCTTGTTTAATAGATTGAATGTTTTATTGTTGATTTTGTAAGGTGACCTTGAGTGTTCAGAAAGGCGCCCATAAATAAAATGCATTATTATTATTATTATTATTATAAACTAGTGTTGATTGGTGAAAAGCCATTTGCGTTTTTTAGGCTCTTGTTTTTCAAATAGTAGAAAATAATAGAAACATAGTGAGAAGTTTATAATCAAATATGATATAGCTGTGTGTGTTATGGCCCTTGTGATCACCCCTCTGTCTTGTTTCTATCTCTAGGGTACTCTTATGTCTGGCAAAAACTTCGGACCCGAAGGCTATGAAATCAATCGCATAATGACTAGTGTACTCACTTTACCCAGCATAACAATGCAGGACACGGGGAATTACACGTGCATCGCCGAGGTTGAGAACCAAAAGAACAGCACGGCAGAGGTCATCGTCTACAGTAAGGACTCGCTGAGAGACACCTCCGTCTAGCTTGCACTTGTTGCATTTTTCCTGTTTCGTTCATCTTGTTTTTTTTTCTGCAGAGCATCCATTTTTGAAACTGGAACACCAAGGTCCTCAAACCAATACAGTTCAGGAATTTAACAAAGTGATGTTTGAACCTTTTGTCCATACTTATCCAAAACCCAAAGAAGTTGAAGTGATTTGGTAAGCTATAAGCATTACTCATCTTGTCAGACACTTGTATGTGCATTTACACAACATCATGTTTGCTTACCCAAGCTGATGTATATCATGCAAGACAGGGCTGATTTTGCTCAGTGCAGATTGTCAGTATTGAGTGTGAAATGTGTGCAGGTATAAGAATAATGTGCGCATCCCGAAGAATGCCACATGCTATCATATGTCGCGCCGCAAGCTCATCATCAAAGAAGTGAAGTGGGAACATACGGGGCTCTACACCGTGGAGGTGAAGAACGCAGCCAGCGGCCTGACCCGCAGTCTCAACTACAGCCTGGTGGTGGAGGGTACGTACAGCAGGGCTGACCGACGCATGTTTCTCCCTGAATGCAGGCAGATGAATCAGCGTTCTTCCACAGCATTCCTGCAGCATTGTGGGCCATGCTGCCCTGGCTGCAGGTACAATGTCTGGAGGAATGAGAGGAATTTCTCGGGGTTGTTGTTCTCAGAGCGAGACTGACATAGCCACTGCATCTGGAGCTGGTTAGCGGTCTCTTTGAAAGGGCTTTGGGGGGTTGGGGGGGGGGGGGGGGGGGTATGTGAGCGCTTGAAGCTGAACTGCATGCAACATTCAGCCTCATCTTTGCTCACTCTGACCTGACTCTCCTTTCATACCATTCATCCGTTCAGCATGCATCTTAGCACCTTATCCACCATGCTTTATAGGCCATATGGACAATTGGACTAAGTGACACTGACAGATCATGAGATGGCGTCTTTAGCAACACGCTGGTGGCCACCGAGCTCCAGAGAGCACTGACGTCGCTGCGCTGGCATGTTGTAGCGTTAGCATGATTTCACACAGAGATCCAGAGGAGGAGAGATAGAACACTTGGTAATGATGTGGACAGTGTTTTTCTCACAAACACTAGAGGGGAAAGAAAAGCTGTGTCGTTCATCTTCTTCCTCGTACCCCAGCACAGTTTCCAGGAATTGCGCCCTGGTGCCAGACTAGAGAGATGTCTCCCCTTCCACTTCATATAAAATCGTTTATGGTTGTTCACTGTCCTGCTCTGCACAACACATTATTATAGGCCTGACAAAAACACACACACACACAACTTGGAGTTACAAACAATGGAAACAGATTTCAAAGATCCCTGGGAGCAATTAGGGAACTATTTTAAACATCACATTCATCAAGCGTTTGAAGTCAGGCTATTGCTCTGGCTGTCCATGCTTGCTTCTCTTTCACCCCCTACAGTGTGTGTGAACTAAACGCAGCACAGAGTGGTGATGAGAAAGAGAGACAGATATAAGCAAATAAAAGAGAGCAGAAGTGGGAGAAAGGGGCTGGGGGGCAGGCTGTGAGAGAAGCCAGATCTGGGAGCAGTGCGAGCTGGTAGGTCACCCAGTTGGTGCAGAAAGATGAGGTGATAGGAACCTCCTCTCAGAAATGGCTGCAGTTCTGCACCTCATCAGCCTGCTTCTCCTCACTCACCCCACCTGCCTGGGAGGAGCGTCCAAACAAATCACTTTCACGTGCAGAACCCTGACCACTGCACTGCTAAAGCCCCCTTAGAGCAGCCCTACGCAAAGCATTTGTGTCATTAAAAACAGTGGAAATGACACTCAACCTGGAAATATGCTCATTAGCCGCAGAGGTGTACTGGCCTTAACCCCCCCCCCCCCCCCACCTGTGTGTGTGTGTGTGTGTAACCCCCCTCACCTGGGTCTGTGTGTCTTTAGTGAAGCCGGTGATTCTTGAGGAGGGCGTGATGACCAAGGAGCCGCGCTCCATCACCCAAGGCCAGCCTCAGCACCTCACCTGCACTGCATTTGGCTACCCCATGCCAGAGGTCACCTGGTTCTGGCAGCCCTGCGACCCCAATCCAGACTTTCAAGAGTAAGAATAACATCTTCCTGCTCTTTTCATTCACACACATATTTGGTTTGTCAGAGAACATTGGTAATTTGAATTGAGATATCGCACAACATGATACGATTTCATGCTATTTAATTTTCATTTTAAATTCTCTTAATCTTGATTTAGCATCCCCCTGTGGACCTTTGGTAAGGGTCCATAAATTATCATGCAGAATGGGGGTAATTGACTTAATCTGCATGGACTGGTGCTTGATCTCAGACCAGAGTAACTGAGCTTCCACTGAGGAATTCATAAATAAATAAGAATCAACCAGTCAATCTGACCTGAGTTCAGCCGGCCAAACGCCTACCATGGCTCATTAAAACAGAACAGAGAGTAAGCCCTGATCCCAAGTTGAACTCATGTTGTTTCAATTTTTTACAGTGTTTTTTAAAGTCTAGTTTATAGTTGTAAGCAGCATATGGGTTTGTACATTTGCTTAAAATGCACATGGATGCTCTTGTATCTGACACATCTCAGGTATATTGCAGTGGAGGCTTTTGGACCATATTGAATATGATTCATATTTCTTGAAGTAGGGGTCCAGCTTCTCAAATATCTCAACACCCATGTCTATAAAGGATCTTAAATAGACAGGCTCCTTTGCATTGATCATGTGGATGGAAAAAGGCTCCATTAATCTCAGACACCACATGCTTTCACCAAGAGGCCCTATGTAAATGTTGGCCTCTTACTGAACCTCCAGGAAAAAAAAAACATTTAAATTTCCATAGAGCCCCATCAGAACTGCTACAGCAGGAGTCCTTTGAGCCGCTAGGATCAGCCAAACAATAGACCATTACCAAAGGGTTATCTCTGCAGCAAACAGCTACAAAAACAAGATTTGGATGGCGTACAATGAGGAACTAAATTATGTTACTCGTCGGGTGGTGCAACTTGACAAGGGCTCCTGTTAATTGCAAGTAATTATTTGTCAAAGAGCTTGGTTGGCCAAATTTGTGACAGAAATAACAGAAGGTCAATGAAGCCAAAGTGCTTCTCTCTGCAGCATTAAAGATAATCAGAGCTGGCAATAGCAACCGCCTCTCATAAATGCACATGCTGAAACAGCCTGTTCTTCAACAGCTAATGAGAGAAGAGCATTTGTCAGGCCATTCACCATTGCCTGATGAACGACAATAAATCACTGTTGAAAATCCAAACTGCACAAGTTCCATGAAGTCCATTTGTCAGCCAACTGACCACTAGTGTCATGAGAAGTGATTTTTGTATGATCACAGTGGGGGTGATTGGGAGGGGGAGGTTGGTGGGGAGAGCGTGTTGCTCTTTATCAGTGAGCGGAGAAGTTATCAGTCGTCCCTTGTTGACCCGCCAAGGTCTGCAGATCAGCCTTATCTGCCCTGGCCAGAGAGTGGGGGAGCTTCCTGTGAGCGCTGACGCATTGCTCGGCCCTTCCTGTCACGCTGCCGTTTCCTCCTCGGCCTCTGTTCTCATTAGGGCCGATTGTTCCTCTCCTTAGAAAGACGCAAAGCAGAGCCTTTTGTTCCCGCGGAACGCCCAGGGGCCAAGGGATGCACCGTCTCATACGGAGCCGAGACGCGCGGTGTGACTCGCTCACGCGCCGCTCACAACCTCTCGAGTGCTGAAGGTCAGCCTCAAGGTCAACATAGAGATAAACATTTGTGAAAGGCAGTAGTGGATGAATGGCTTCTTCCTGGCATGTTGTGCATGGTTTTCCTGAGAAGAAGGCAGTCATCACAGCCAAAGGCCAAAATTCCTGCCACTGCCATGACAACGCACCTTGGCATTTCCGTGTGTACATCCTGCCTGAATGTTTAGGGAATGCAACTTCCCTTCAATTAATTTCTGAGGAAAGTTATGGGCAATGCCAGGGAATCAATCGATTGAACTAAAAATGTCTCTAAAAGTCTGAAGTGTTCTGTTCTGGGCTCTGTATGACTCTGTGTACTAATGTACGTTTTAGGTGCAGACTGCTGAGTGAACCCTTAGCAGTGCGGGTTCAAATGGAAGAGGACTACCCACACAACTGGGTTGAGATGATCGACAGCAAGTCCGCAGAGTTGAAGGGTGTAAACAAGGTGTGTAAATCCTCACTTCCTTCCTGTAGAGAAAAAAAATGAATGAATGTTCATGAAAGTCCTGCTTGCTTAATCTCACCACTTGGTAATGTGTCCAAGCTACTAGTTCAAGCAAACAAATGTGTCACTACGGTCTGATGAATGGGCCAGAAACGTGTAATTCAACAGTTATCAACTCGACCGTATCAACTCAATGTTTTGATGACGCAGCAAAAGTACATAGCGGGAATCCATGTTGAACTCATGACACACATAGTATTTCACAACCTCTGAGAACATACTGTACTAAGGCTGGAAATACTGGGCTCTTCAGGTTGTTTTTGCTCACTGTACATGTCAGCAATGGCAAATCATGCCTAGATCATGATGAAACCAACGTTCCGGTAATTTTCCAACTATGAGAATGGTAAAATGGGACTTCTAGTCACAGATCTGCCATGTTAAGAGTTATGGTCTCCCCCATTCATTTTTATGGGCATATGTACAATATCAACCTGACAAAACATGCTGTGTGGAGTGAAAGAGCAGAAATAGAAAATGAGTCACACTCACAGAGCACTGGGGATGATCTATGGATGTGAGAGGAGGATTGCACGACCCCTCTCTATGAAAGTCACACATCTGAAAACAATACATTTACATAATCCCTGTATTGGCAGCAATAGCTTGTTATTCTCGCGTTGTAATGATCCCATAGATCTGCTTCGATTTAGTCCAGTGGAACTGTGACCAACAGTTATGGAAGATGACCATGAGTGTGCAGTCATGGAGAGAAAAATCTTAACCTAAATCTTAACATGACCTCATCAAAGACACAGAGTTCTAAAGCTCAATCACTGCAGATAAAATACCAAGTCCCTAAAATGGTCCGACAGATTGAAAATAAAACCATGATGGCATCAATACTGGAACATCATGAAATGATTCATTAGTGCTTGAATTCCACCTCTATCTTATCCTCTGTCATCTCTTTGAAAAAGGTGCTGACAAGAATTTAAAAAACCTTTTGAAAAGTAAAAGTAAGAAATCCTTCTTTGTATCTGGCATCTTTGCCCTGATTAAATGTCATTCTTTTACTACAATAACAGATGCTTGTGCTGCCAGGAAAAGTGTTTAAGTTGGTTACACACACACACACACACACACACACACGTATGAGAGAGTGTGCCTGTGTGATACAGCCACAGCTCATTTCGTCCTGCTGAGGAAAATATCCCCCCTTCAATTTAAACCAGAGGTCTCTAAATAAACCAGCTGCTGCTCCCATCCCAGCTCTGCTCTGCTGTGCCCAGCGGTTAGTGCTGAAGCTGCCCAACACACACACACACACACACACACACACACACACACACACACACACACACACACACACATAGAGAGAGAGACCTGTAAAGCTCACATAAAACTGCAGCCAGTCCCAATGCATCACCCAGATCTGTGCCTACTGGTCCCCCAGGAGGAAGACACAGGCCTGTAGACATAAAGCAAATGGCCCAGTGGTGACTGCATGTAACCATGGCGCTCATAAAGCCATGATGAACTCATTTCCATCCGCCCACCAGAGCTGCTCAGATTGCTTTATGCTTCTGCTTGTACTAGCTTTCCAATTAAGTGACTTCATTAAGTGACTTCATTAGTACCACCTACATGGCCATTCAAGTTGACTCTCTCAGGGAACTTCTGTTTATAAAGCTGGTGTTTTCTGCTGTTGACCAGTTGTTTGCCCTCACACTGCCAAAGCACAGCACAGTTTTGAGGCCAGTGTGGCTGCTGGTGTTGTACATGCCCTGGCAGAGTTTGCTATTGCAGCGGACTCCTTGACTCCATCAGCATGAGCCTGCATAAGGAGGCACGCTAAGTGCCTGGGCCTGGGCCTGTCTTAAACACGTGGCTCAGATTTGTGGGCTTGGGTTCGTTCATTCAAAGCAAACAGTAAATAAAATGTAAACAAACAATAATAAATAATGAAAGTGCATATGTAGCAATACGGTAGTAATTGAACTTTGTCAAATTAGTGAAACTGGTCGGGCAAAATACTGGCTTTCTTCCGGAGCTTCAGACACAGATTTATGGTTTTTCTTCTCTGCTCTGATGATGCATTGCAATTCTGCATTCAGATTTCTATAGTCTACTCCAGCATATGTGATGCAAGTCATAAATATGAGCAGGTAGAGAGGGCTTACATTGCCCTGTGCCCATGTGCAGGGGGCATCACTTTAAATCGGCAGTGTAAGTAAATCCTGAGGCTGGTCACTTTAATAGGCTCTGGTGGCCTGAATTCGCTGTTGGTTTACGAGGAGAGGGTGTAGGGGTCAGTGATAACAAGGCCTGCTCTCGGAGGGGGGGGGGGGGATTCGGTAAGGGTGAATTCCTCTTTGTCACTTCACATAAATCCCCCTGTGCCCTCGGAGCAACAGCCTGGCAAAAAGCCCCCCTCCCCCTCCACCTCTCCCTCACAAGGACTCCAGTAATGACCGTCTGAAGGTGGGGTGGGGGTAGACAGGTTAGGTCAAAGTGGCTGGAAGCAAGAGATGGGGGCAGGTGGGAGGGGTCACAGAATGTCTGGTCAGGTCATCACCCAAGGACTGGAGGCCTGGAGGGCGAAAAATGATTCTTTGGAGCTCGGATGGCATGTTCTTGAGTTACACTGCCACACAAACACACACTGAGTTACACTGCCACACACGCACACACTGACTTACACTGCCACACACGCACACACTGAGTTATACTGCCACACAAACACACACACTGTTTCCATCAGTTGTTTTGAGGCACACGCTGTATTTCTTTGTGGTAAATTGACTATCCAAATGTTTATGCGATACGTATTTGTATACCCACAAAGATACACCCCCACACACTCTCTCTCTCTCTCTCTCTCTCTCTCTCTCTCTCTCTCTCTCACACACACACACACACACACACACACACACACACACACACACACACACACATGCTCAAATGTGTGTGTGCACAATCGCTTGCCCAAAGTCTCCATTCCTTGTCTTCCTTTCCTTCCTTGCTTTCTCCACCCACATCGCCTCTCAGGCTTTCTTTTTCTCTTGTTCTCCATATATCAGACTCAGAGACACACACACACACACA
Organism: Alosa sapidissima; assembly: GCF_018492685.1. Taxonomy (NCBI): domain Eukaryota; kingdom Metazoa; phylum Chordata; class Actinopteri; order Clupeiformes; family Clupeidae; genus Alosa; species Alosa sapidissima. The sequence continues at coordinate 3,630,657 of NC_055976.1, forward strand.
CACACACACACACACACACACACACACACACACACACACACACACATATTAACTGTGTCAGTATTGCATGAACTAGATGTAGACATATTTCACTACATTGTCAAGCTCATCAAGCTCTGATGCCAGAGTAATCAATGTTTTGCTCCCTAGTCATATTTTACACCTAGATGACATTAGGAATTATGGCATATGTTGTTGCAATGCATTGTAAGCAACCATGTCACCGTGCCTTAGAACAACATCTCTGCTGCAAACAGATTTATCCGGGCTGGGTTGCGTTAGTCTTGGAGCACACTCAGTGTGTGCATTTTGCATTTCTCTTGGCTTAAGCTGCATCATCTGTGTCTAGAGCTGACCCAGAAACAAAGTTGATCAAACTTGCTGAAAACAGCCCACTTACTCATAGAAAAAGCCCTTTGTCTGCCATGTCAAGGTATCACAATGGCTTCGGAAACCCCAGGAAGTTTACATTGTACAAATAGTGCGCCACTCAGACAATACACCCCAAAGCATTTCATAGTGTTTGATGTGACGCCGTCTGAAAACAGATGTCATTCTGGACACAAAACAGAACCCCCTGAATCTGGCTCCCAGCCCAAATCAGACTTATTATTGTGTCTACTCAAGCCATTAAATGGGTTCCACTCCAATAGTGACAGAATTGAGTGTGGCATTGTAAACGCTTGTCAGGAAATGACATGGAGCCCAAGCTCTCCTTCTGTGCCGGGCCTGCGAGAGGTCCCTTGGATTTGAAAGCTCCAGATGTATCCTTGTATTAATGCAATGCACCAGAGGGTGGAAAAAGGCCGGGGCTTAGTCTGACTCTTAGCCCACCTGCCACCTTAGCCATGAAAACTTCCACTGGATGAAGCTGGGCATGAATATGCCATTGTGATTGGACATAATAAGGCTCGTAACATTTGTATTTTTCTGCTTTTTACTTTTTTCTACAGACCATTAGCACCCTGGTGGTGGCAGCAGCCAATGTGTCAGGCGTTTATTCCTGTGAAGCCATCAACAAAGTTGGCAAACACAAAATGGACACAATTTTCTACGTCAATGGTAAGTGGGTCAACAATCTGTAGTCAACAATCGAGAAGTTGTAGGAACAGCAAAAGCCTTCCAGAACTGTACAGTCTGACCATTTTTAGAGAGAAATGCTTGACTGGTTTTTATTTTTACAACCAGCCATACTGTACTGGGTGAGTGCTTGCTTTATATTGACCTACACATATGTAATGAATCACTCTGCCAAAGCCAAGAATGCACAGATTGGATTGTGCAATAAAGCGGACCGGAGGGGGGCATTAATTGAAACCATCTTCCTGTACGGCAGGCAGACTTGAGGACAGAAGGCAAAACATGTCCAGAGCCATATGGCAGCGCTCTAATGGCATGGACGTGAGCTGCATGGCTGTACTATTGTGCCGGCAGGTCATCTCTCTTTTCCAATAGCCTGTTCTGCACGGTGAATCACTTTTAATATGCTGCTGACCGGTTCCAAATGTTCTCTAAAATGAAAAAGCAGCCAGGCCCGTTATGTAATGGAGTGCAAATCAGCTGTCAGGGCATCCAGCAAACGCAAGCAATATCCTTGGAGGGTAGCTGAAGTCGTGAGAGCGTGTGGAGGATATAAGGAACATACCAAAGTGACAGTGCTTTATCAAAGTAGCTGACTCCAGGTCAGCAGGAGGCAAACAAGAAGATGATGCAGGCTTGATCAGGAAAGACATTTTTATGTGTCCGTCTGTATGAGTGTGTGTGTGGTTCTGTCTGTGTGAGCATAGGTGTGTGTGTGTGTATGTGTGTATCTGTGTGAGCATATACGTAGTATATGGTGTGTGTGTGTGTGTGTGTGTGTGTGAATGTGGGGGGTATCCCAGGGTGAATATGCTACGCTGCCTCAGAGGTGCAGATGACTGAGAGCTAAGGAATGTGGGTGAGAGAGGGACAGAATTGTAATAACAGCTGTCTTCCCTTACGGAACGCCGAATGCTCTCCAGCAATGTGAATAAACAAGCTGCGCGCTCGTCCCCCGAGGCCTGGCCTCGGCCTGGCTCCTATTGTACCACTGCAGCTCGGCCATCAGCGCCGCCATCCGCCAGCAACATGCTTCCAATTAGCAGTGATGAAACAGGAAAGAGCTGCACATTTGACATTCCTGGCCACAGTGATGCGCCGTATCATGCTCTCTGTCTGTGTGAGGGACAGGGACATCTGATAGCCATTCGCAGATGCTTTCAGGACATTGGGGTCATCAATAACCTTTTCTCCATCGCTGGCCTCTTGTTGTCTTTTTGGTGGCTTTCTGTTGAAAATATGACGATTTTATGCTGTCTGATTGCTGAACAGAGCCTTTCTGTCTCTCTCTCTCTCTGTCTTCTTCAGATGGTTCAGAGTCGTTAGAAATATCTCCCGACACAGCCATTGAGGGGTCTGACGTCACACTGACTTGTCGGGCTACACGATACCTCTACAGTAACGCGCACTGGTATGATGCATTCAACCGAACCATCCTGGGAATAGAAGAACAAAACAGGCTGTACACCTCTGTGTCCATCATGGTGCAGAATGTGTCCAGAAACTTCACAGAGGAGTACCACTGCAGGGCCCTCAACCTCTTCACAGGGAAAGAGATCCAGAAATCTGCTGCACTTGTTATCAATGGTGGGTGACACTTGTTTGAGCTTGTTTGAGTTCAGTTGGTCACATCAGCTTTTGCTGCTTTTAAGTTTGGAGCAAAAGGATTTGACTAAGAACAGAAGCCAAAAGAGCCTGTCTCAATCTGAAGTGGCGTTGAGTCATACCAAACCTCTGCAAACCTGCGCTCTGTGATCTGAACCCCACAGAGAGGAAGATCCCATCCCTGAGACAGAACCTGACCGAACAGGATGTGAACAGCAGCAGCACTCTGATGCTGACCTGCCTCGCCCAGGGCGTTCCACAGCCCAACATCACATGGTACAGAAATGACCTTCCGGTGGTTGAAGGACAAGGTATGTAAAAACATTACAAATAAAAACACACTCAAACCATGCAACATGCTTGTCAAGGCTCATTGTCAAACATTATTATAAATATTATTATTGCAAGTCAAGCTGGTGTTTGCAATGTGTCCCACATCTCCCATTGTGTCTCTGACCCTAACAGGGGTCAGCCTGATGGCTGAGGGGGTCTTAGTCATCCAGCGGGTGAAGAAGGAGGATGAGGGCATGTATGAGTGCCGCGCCACCAATGATATGGGAGTGGTGGCGTCCAGTGCCTTCGTCCGGGTTGTTGGTGAGCCACAATTACTCACATTCACAGTCATTGAAATTTATTTTGTTTTATATAAAAACAATCCCTGGGCAGGCTGTTGAGCTCAATGTAGTTTGCATTTCAAATGAGTCTTTTAACTGATTTTGAAATGTAAATCAGCAGCAGAACGTAGATTCTGATGGTTTACAGCTCGACAGTGAAATGCATGACTAATCAGCAGCCTTTTACAACTGTCTGTAATTCTTTCATGCCTTACAAATAGGCTTGGCTGAGCTTCAGCACTAAGCTATCCCCTGAGAGAGAAGCCAAAACTGCCAGGAATGCCAAACGTGAATTCCTGTGTGCGTTTTATGATTCGGGTTCTCGCAAGGGTCCTCTCTCGTGGGAGCTGACCTCTATGGAGTCGGGGAAGAGGTTTGCTAATGAGCGAGGGGCAGTTTTGGGGGAAAGGTCCACCCATTAAAGGAGCTCGGGACTTGAAACATGAACCAGGTTTCTAGAGGCCAGGTCAACTGAGAGATGCTCCTATTGGTTGCTCTGCTTCTCTTGCATTCTCTAAAGTAGTCATTTAACTCCTATTATCTGCCATTTTCCAGTCAGTGTTGCATTTTTCATGCCTTTTAGCTGATATTTTTTTTCTATGTTTTTTTTTTTTAATATAAACTCTAGGTGCACCTACATAAGCCTTTCTAGGTAGACCTTAGGGTCAGGGTTCTGGAAGCATACCAAATATTTCCTCAGCAGCGCAATATGTTGACAGTTTGAAATGCTTTGAAATGTCAGACACTCGAGCTCAGTGGATGTAACAAATGAGCAATTGTGCGGTATGCACAGGCCAAATAAACAGAGAATAAACAACACAATGTGCTCTTCTGCAGAGAGTACACAGCCTGTCACTGAGTTTGAGCTATGGACGTGGGGAAACATAGCTTGACATATCTGACACCGAAAAATGTAAACAAACTAGTGTTAAGGCATCTTATAGCACATATGCAGGCCATTATATTCAAAATAGCTCTGTTCTGTATATGTCATGAAAGCTACATGTTTACTCATTTAAATACTGTCTTCGGGATCCCAACCATTCACAAGGCTCGGGAGATTTCCAGGAAATGTAAGGAGAGGAGAGGACTTTGCAGTGCCATCAGCCTGCCTGTCTGAGCTCACACAGTGGCTAACTTGTGTCTTGTCTGGGTTGTGTAGGAGATGAGGGCAAAGCCAACATTGAAGTCATAGTGCTGGTGTGCACCGGCGCAGCAGCCACCTTCCTCTGGATCATGCTGATCCTCTTCATCCGCAAACTCAGAAAGGTGAGACTGACACATGTGCTTGGATATGTGTCTCATCCTTGGATGCTTGGATATGTGTCTCTTAATACGGTTTTGGGCTTTACATACATGTTTGGCCGTGTTTTGTGGGGTGTTTTGTGGGGTGTGTGGGAGTTGAAAGTGTGGATACGTCGGTTATATTTTCTGTTCTAAATCCCAGCCCAGCCCTGCGGACATCAAAGCTGGTTACCTGTCCATCATCATGGACCCTGACCACATGCCTCTGGACGAGCAGTGTGACCGCCTCCCATACGATAGCAACAAGTGGGAGTTTCCCCGAGACCGCCTCCGACTTGGTGAGCATCCTCCTCCATGTCTTCCAGAGTAGCCCAGTCATGATGTATGCCCCACTACATAAACCCTAAGCACTCACTTCACATCAAGCGCTTTATGATTGGCCCACAACAAGGAGTTGATGTATTTCACTACTTCATATTCTCAGACGGCAGCTGCTGCTGTTGCTGTTGCCGCTGCTGCTCCTCCGTGGCCTCGGCTGTTAAAAGCCTCGGTCATTCCTGAGAGCGGTAAGAGCCAGTGTGGATGGCCTCTCTGCTCTGGGTTAGTGCGCCATTATTTATCAGCGACCCGCTGCTGTCATGCGGTCTTAACTGCTCCATAAATACCCCGTGGAGGACCAGCCGAGTGGTCAGAACCTCCACAGGTTGTTTTAATTACAGGCCCATATCACCTCTGACAGGGGTCCGGCTTGATGTATGGCTCCCCCGGGCCGGGCAGTCTCATGTAGGCTCACTGACTCATCAAGCCTTCTTGTTTGTCTTGCAGGTAAAACTCTGGGGCACGGGGCCTTCGGGAAGGTGGTGGAGGCCTCTGCCTTTGGGATTGATAAGCTGTCGACATGCAAGACGGTAGCGGTAAAAATGCTCAAAGGTAGGATCACCTTCTCTTTCCTTCTTCTCATGCCCCCCTTTCTGTATAAGAACTAGAAGTTGTTGATGAACTGCCCCGGATTGTTCTGGAGTTCGATGCTAACTAGGTCCACTTCTAGCATGGTCCTGATCAGGGAGGCTTGGATGATGGACAGTCTTCCCTCCCCTCCAGATCACAATTGGAAAATATAACCACAGCTTTGCTCTTGTGAAGTGATGGAAAACAGCAGCCCATCATTTGGTGGATCATTTTATGCCTCATGTGTGATCTGTGTTCATAAGCCATGTGAAGATAATTATCTGATATTGCACATTTCTGAGCCGATGGGGAGAACATAGAACACTGCTTTCTCTCAGCCTGTCCTGAAGCCTTCAAAACGGAAAAAGTTCAGTGCTGCAACTCTCGTCCAAGATTTGCAGGTGATTTGAGGTTCAAAAGTATAAGGTACAAATGAAGTAGATGTACAAATATTCACTGATTCTCCATTCATGGCCCCGCCACAGCAGATGGTCTGGAAATTCCTCGAGTTTGGTCTGTTCTCCTCCCCTGCGTCCCTATTTGATTTATGAGAGCCATCATTTCATATCTGCATTCCAAATATCAGAGGCCATCTTCATCCTAATATTCGCCCAAAATGGAGACAACTCGAGAGCTCGTCTGGGAAAAAAACACACACTTCTGTGGCCTCTCATGCCACTCATTCAGCCAATCAGACACACATTCCATTGGGATGTCTCTGGGGAGTGCTGTGATTAAAAAGGAAAATGGCTAGCAATTTTTTGGGCTAAAGTCATAGTAGCATCCCCAAAGGTCAAAATAACTTTCGTTTTCCCACTGTTAAAGCTGTGACAAGTGGAGAGTGATGACCGGCCTGTCCAGACTGGTGAGTGCTGCGCGGATGGTGGGCAGAGGCTAACTCGGTGATGATGATAAATCAGGCCACTCGCCGGCTTGCATAGGCGCGTTAATCTTCCTCGCACATCCATCACGGAGGAGCAGGGCTGGCCGGATGCCTTAGCGTGCACCCCAGGTCAGTGGGTAATAAAAAGCAGCGCACTTTCGCAGACGGGCTGCTTGTTATGAAATGCTGTGCTTGTGCCGCTTCAAGAACACGCTGAGCCCACTCATGATGAGCTGTCCGACCACAACTCTTCCGTTCTGGCGTGGAAGAGATTCAGCCACCAGTGAAGAGGGGGAAAACACAGAAACCGACACCGCAGCAGTTCTGGATCCAGAGCCTAGTCTGTCTCAGACAATAATACTTCAGTCGCAGCCACAGTCAGCCCACATTTAAACTCAAGGCATCTCTCCTCAGGGTGCTGGGGTCGGATTAATCAGCCATATATTAAGAGAAGATTAATTAGCCATATATTAAGAGAAGATTAATTAGCCATATATTAAGAGAAGGAACACTGAGAGTGGTTTCCTTTTAACCCCCTCAAGCCATTGGATGAGCAGACTACTATGAGTGACCACTTATCTGGTCTTTAAACAGGGCACTGACACGTGTGATGGTGCCCTCCGTGACTCTCTGACCTCAGCCCGGTCCTCAGTAGGGTGCGCTTGCCCTACATATTTGCCTCTTCCTGATGGACCGAGTTCTAAGAACTAGTACTTTTGCTCGGCCATAAAAAGATTGTGAAAGAGGGAATCACAGCGAATCTATTCATTCCATATGTGGATTGCAATATTTACTGTGTAATGTCTCCCTTGCCTTGTCTTCTTGATGTAGCATGTATTTGTTGAAAATATGATTAAGGGGATTTAAAGTTCATAAACACATGTCCTTCTTATCGGCATGTTGTAATATTGAAACTACATTGTGTTGTTTTTACATAAATATTTACTGAAGACCATTTGGTGCTGTTGTTTGTGTAAGGGTAAAGGGGCCTTACCAGCCTGTTGTTGTATTTATTTTGAAAATCAATCTGCCAACCAGTTCCCCTTTGATCACAATGATTTGGGTTTGTTCTCATTGTAATCCATCATTTGCAGTCATCTTGGAATTCACTGCCAGTACCCTATGGTCATGGTATGTTAGCTTGCAAGTTAAGAGTCTAATGTAATATATACAGTTGTCTTTTGAGGGCAGATATATTTCAGAGCCAAAGAACACATTGTTGTGTTTCCAAGGGACGTTGTGGAATAGTCCAAGTGTGGATTTGTGTAGACACGCAGCCTTGTTCTCACGTCACATTCCCTAATTCTCCTGTATCCACTGTGTGCCCCTGTGACAGGCGGAGCCACGAATAATGAGTGGAAAGCGCTCATGTCTGAGCTGAAAATACTGATTCACATCGGCCATCACCTCAACGTGGTCAACCTACTGGGAGCCTGCACCAAGCCTGGAGGTGAGCGAGCGAGCAGAGGAATTCACACAACAGCAGGGATGTCAGAGACAGGCTCAAAAGAGAATTTTTCAAAAGTTTCACATTTTGGTTCCAGATTTGTTGCATTAATCAGACATTCATCAGACACTTTCAATTTATTCAGTTTCATTTATTCTGTGCAAATACTTGCATGGCACTTTCATCAGTCTTCCGTATCACATGACTTGTATGTGAAGTGTTTTGTGTGTGTGTAGGTAGGTCTGTTGTGGGTTGTAAATCTCAGTAATACTTGGCTGATACTTACGCAAATAGTTTTTAACACTTTGATCTGTAGTTTCTTTGAAAGGTATATTTCTGTTATCCATCATATTGATACGCTCACCCTATCTTGAAGCATTGAAGCCCTCAACATCTTTTAAATTTATGTTTGAGAAATACTTTTCAAAGGTGAGGTTTATAAAGGTTTATGAGGTCAAAGGTGAGCGTGCTCCTTTGAGATGTAAACATTTTACCATGTTACAATTTCCTAATAACACAGTTTAATATCTTACATTAGATGTAATTATAAAATAAAGCACTCTGAGATGTTCAACTATGTCCACATTAGCTTTATGCTATTGGCTCTGACTCCCTGAATGATTCCTCCATTAGGGCCCCTAATGATTATTGTGGAGTTCTGCAAGTATGGCAATCTGTCCAACTACCTAAGGAGCAAGCGGGCTGACTTTGTGGTTTATAAGGTAAGATGGGTCGCTCTGTGGTGCAGGCTTGTGTGTGGCTGTGCTGGGTGTGGGTGTCCGCTGACTGACCACTCTGCTGTGCTGTGTGTCTGGCCCAGAGTCAGGATGGCAAGGCTCTGCCCTCGGGCTCCGGCTGTGACCTGAGCGAGCTCATCAAGCGCCGTCTGGAGAGCGTGGCCAGCACCGGAAGCTCCGCCAGCTCCGGCTTCATCGAAGATAAGAGCTACTGCGATTCGGAGGAAGAGGAGGAAGGTAGCTGCCTGAGCGTTAACCTCTCCCCTCCTCCCCCTCTCCTTCCTCCCCCATTTCCTCCTCCACCTCTCCCCTCTCTTGCTCACCTCCACCCCACCCCGCCCTCTGGGTTGTTTCCCTCAACTTTGTATCTGAGGAGGAGCTTCCTCTTGGATTCATAAATACGATTCTTATGAAGCTGGATTGACTGTCATCCCCTGCTGGGCGCCTGCGTGCTCTTTTCCCCTTCTCTGTGCACTTCCCCTTGCTGCTGGTTGGCCACAGTGTCCAGTCCTCCCGTCACAACTGGCCTGTGCTCTGCATGTTATTTCTGCTCTCATAAACTGTTTACTCAGGTGGGCCACCAGGAGTCCCGCCCACCCCCCACCCCCCTTCCTCCAACTGAGCATCATTAAATTAACAAGCCGCACGTGTCAGACAAAGAGTCAGAACAGGAGGCAGGAGGTGGGGGTGGGGGCGGGTTGGCTCTCTGTTCTTTAGAGGATGTTTTCAAGACTGCACCAGAAGGTGCATTAACATTGTGGGGTGAACATTATATCATAGCTGTGACATGAAGTACATGGGGAGATTTGGGAAGATAGATGGCGAAAAATGTTGCTGTCTCTCTGCTTACGCTGCAATGTTTTGATTTGTGAGTTGAATTATGAACAGTGTACTCCCGGCTGGTTTAATCACTGTCATTTTCCACCCACTCTTTTCAGAATCTGAGGACTTGTATAAGCGGGTTCTGACCATGGAGGACTTGATTTGTTACAGCTTCCAAGTGGCGAAAGGCATGGAGTTCTTGGCATCGCGAAAAGTAAGGGCCACCTCCACGCACACTGCCAGTCATTGTATCCAAAGCATTCAGTCCAAACGGGAAAAGTCATACAGTTAAAAGTATTTCCTCAGGGAAACTTAAAGAAAAAAACTCAGAGACTCTTTTCTTGTGTTTATGAGCTCATACAGTATCATTTTGGAGAGGAAAACTGTATTTTCGCCACACCACAGTACTGCTCAATATCACACCAGTGGCACCTGGTCTGCAGAGGCAGACAAACAATTGTTGTAACACTGAAGGAGAAAGTTCAGCCTCGGTGTTCTGCATGTCACACTGGAGCGCCTCTGATAATTCTTCAACATGTTCATCTCATCTGCCTTGCATTATCACACCTTGGCAACATGTGCACGGCAACACACGTGTTTCATATAAGAGATTTTGAATCGCATCGACAAGTCAAACACCCGTCCAACACAAATGTTGCTTTGTCAAAACTCCAAAGCCACAGTGGGGTTGTGTGTCTGTTATTAAGTCATGGTCTGATAGATATGAGCTGTGACTGAGTCTTAAATGTACTTTCTTTTAACAGTGCATCCATCGTGACTTGGCTGCCAGAAACATTTTGTTGTCTGAAAACAATGTGGTGAAGATATGTGATTTTGGCCTTGCAAGAGACGTCTATAAAGACCCTGATTACGTGCGCAAAGGAGATGTAAGTTGATGGTCTGTATGCACAGTTTGTCACAGCACTCACAATTATTGATCTGGGAAGCAGCAACATACTTTTTGACAAAGGCCTGTTATAGAAGATCAATGTTTGGGTCAAGACATTAGTTCTGTTAGAGGAAAGGTTTGTCTATTCAACACCTGTTCAGCCACAAAAGAACTGACAATATTGTAGTAGCCCAGGCCGACCTGTAAAGCATGTAAAGCAGCGTAAAGCAAACAGCCTTTTGTCTCTGTTTCCGTGCCTATAGGCCAGACTTCCCCTGAAGTGGATGGCACCAGAGGCCATTTTTGACAAGATCTACACTACGCAGAGTGATGTGTGGTCATTCGGCGTTCTCATGTGGGAGATCTTCTCGCTGGGTAAATACCTCCACTGTCCTACCAAGTTATAACTCACTGTCCTCCAACCTCACGGGTTCTCAAATTCACACAGTCATTCCCAAACACCTCGTGGGAGTGAGCTGTATGGCTCCAAATGCATCAGTGGGTTTTGACCAATGTACATTTCTGTATCACAAATCTGCCTCGTTATGTTTCTCTTTCCTTTCCTGGCATCAATGCATATTTTAGACTGATCCTTGCTGAGGTTTGTTTATTTACAGAAACTGCCTCAATAGTTTTGTCCCACACTTTGTTTTCCCAGTTTTGCTGACCTTCGCAGATTCCTCTCTGAGCTTTTAGAGATCTTAATTTGTCTATCATAACGTTCCATTGCATGTTGTTCCAGTAAAATTGCTCGTGCAGATGGTGCACTTGATGGATTTCTCACATTCAAATGTACACATGGGGCATTACTCAAGTATTTAGCAAAGGCATTCAGCGCACAGCGTGTAAGGAGAAAAGGCCAGCACAGCCTTTAATCAAAGACACCATGATGTTTGGAAGGTGCCCTGAACTACCCACCTCGTCTACATGGAACAGGCAATAACTGTCTGCTGCTGTTGAATTGCCCTTGTGGGACAGAAAAAGGAGGTTATATTGTCAGCTTAAGAAAACAATTTTCATGCTGCTAGTGCAAAAACATTAGCGCACTTCAACAGCACTTTTATCATGAATAAGGGCCATAAAATAAGAAAGAATGGCTCACATTTGGACAAGCTGTTTCTTCAGTTGGACATGCAAACTCACTGTTACCAAGCAGCCAATCAATGTAAATGTTTGCACCCACTGTGGAACCAGCGCAACCTTTAAAACCGCATTGTATGTATGTCTGTTTCTTCATATACAGTTACTATCTTTGTTTCTCTCTCGCTTTCACACACACACACAAACGTACATGCATACCCACACATACATTACCTTGAACATCTGGACAGCGTTAGCATGTGTCTCAAATAGATAAATTACAACATGAAAAGAAAAAAGACAATGAGACATGCAGCCTTTTAATATATTCAAATCAAAGGTTCATAATAAGTTCAAGGTGTATCCATATGCAAATTTTATCAGGGCATCCTAGCAGCTAAATCTGTGTCTTGTCGTTTTGGGCTCACTGCCCCTGTTTGATGAGTTGCCATTATTTAAATAAAATCTTTTAAAAATGGATGACAGTTACATTTGTTCAATCCATTTGTTTTTCATGTTTTTCTAGTTTGTTATAATGTGCTGTGATCCATCTGGGAAAACCTCAACTGAAATTCATTGTTGTTGCAGACATGGTACAGTAGGCCTTTATGTGTTATCTGATATTGTATCAGGGGTTTCAGTCAAGCACATAAAAATATTATTTTGTAACTCATGATCCTTCAAGTGGGTAGCATTTGTAATAAGCTGTATGCTTGTTTTGGCTGCGTACATTGGGACTGATGCTGATTAGAACTCGCTGGTGCAGACTTCTCTAACCGGAAGACTATGATTGCGTAGCAGCTCGCTCTCCAACAACATGTGAGCTCTTGCGCTATTGTCCTTGCTCTCGCTCACTTCTCTCCGCATTGATGGGCTAGCGGCTCTTTTTACAGTTCTGTGAGTTCCCTTCTCTCGTCTCTTTGAAGTGACCACTCCTGAGGGTCTGTGAGATGTGTTCCCTGATAACCCCCCTCTCTCCTCCTCTCCTTCTTCTCCCTAGGTGCGTCCCCATATCCTGGCGTACAAATTGATGAAGAGTTCTGCTGCCGACTGAAGGAGGGCACCAGGATGAAGGCACCTGAATACTCCTCCTCAGAGATGTGAGACTCATTTGTTCCATATTACTCCATGAAACAATAAAACAGACCATGCAATTTACATGTAATTGCTTGCAGCGGATATGTCAAATGGCTTTGAGATGAATGAGATCATTATAACAGTGCAGGTTTTATATCCATTAAGTCTTTCTCACATGGTGCAGAGCCGTTCTATTGGAACAGTGCACTGCTGTTGCAGGGAGCCTGGCATGACATGCTAACTCAAGTTCATAACAGTTAGGAGTATGGTCATTTGTGTGGTTTCACGGGTGAATTGTTCTTGGGGGATTCCTTTATTGCCGTGGCACTAAATGGGTTGTGAGCGTAGCACAAAGCACTATGGCCCACCCCTCCTTCCCGAGACTGCAAGCACTCTCTTGGGTCATTGGTATGGAACCAAAGCAACTGCCAGACATGTAGAGGGGAAAAAAAGTTTTCGTACTACATCGATTCAGCTAAAGAGAGGAACTGTATCTGATTTCAGTCCTACTGGAGAAACCCTAAGAGGGCTTTTGAAGGACTGTGATAGTAACTTTGTATGGCTATCCACTCAGTGTGTGAGAGAGAGTCCACGCAGGCTGACTAGCAGGGTGTTCGTGGTGTCAGACATTGATCTGTCCCGGAGCGAACAACAGCACAGCCGAAACCAAGCCTGACATTAAAGGCACCAGCGCACCTGGAGGAACTGGACTGAGGTTGGGGACATGGGGAGGGGTGGGGAAGTCAGTGGGTGCTGTGGCCAGAACCCGTTCTGCAGTTGAGATATACCCCCTATGGGTAGAGAGGAGCTGGGACACAGTGAAATGGCTGAAAGAAGCCTTTGTGGTTTCTCTGTCTCTTTCTCACTCCCCCTTTCTACTTGTCAGATCAGATGGCTGTCAGGAGGAGAAGTTGTCAGGGAGAATGGTAAATTCAGTGCCTCTAGGATGATTGTAGGAAGTCATGGAACGCTTACTGTATGTATCTTTTGTCATAGACCAAATGCTGTATTTCATTAAAAAGAATCAAGTTTATGACATTCTCTCATTCAAGTCATTCTGCTACTGCTGTTGTGCCAGACCTTGTATTCCATGCTATTATATGTTATCATATCAAGCTTCTACAGTTTATTCACTTGGATAGAATAAATGCTTTACTTGTGTTTTATAACTTTACTTCGCCGATGGAGTCACATATGAAAGGGATCTTGCCAAATTGAGCCAACTGATGATTGTGAGAGCCCAGTGAGATGATAATTGGAAATGACCAGCAAAATGCAAGCCAGACTCCTTCTCTGTAAATAGGGGAATGTGAATGGAATCCACATACCACACCAATCCTGTGATGATATCCGCCGCTATATCTGCAAGGCGAAAGAGCTTTTCCGTTCCACTTCAAAGCGGGTGCTGATAGGGCCAGACAGAGCCAGAAGATAACACCACTATAAAATACAATCAGCACCTGCTTCCCATTGAGCCATCATTGATAGTGTTACCCACTCAGCCTCGATGTCAGGGACTCTCTGCCTTGGATCTGAGATGCTAATCACATGTGCAGATCTCCTTGACTCCCAACTCTCCCCCAGAACCCTGGCCCTGACCCCGACCCCAGCAGGCCTATTATATGGATGATGAAAGGGCCAGCGGGTCAGGAGATGGTGGGGCAGTAAATCTGGCCCGCTGGTGATGCGCCAGACTCATCAGGAATGTGACCCACTACAATTGCGTGTCCAGTCTGCGGCACCCTCAAAGGAACGTGTGGGAAGGGCCGAAAGTCAAGGGCAAGGAGAAAGGGCACACACAGAAGACTGGGCCTGGGGATGGGGATGGGGAGGGACCTCCCACAGACTCATATTCAAAGAGTTATGAGCCCTAAAGCATCAGTTTAGATGCACTTTCCTCTCTGTAACGGCAGGTCATTTAGGGCCCACTTTCAATCCTCACCCTAGACAGGATGCAGAGCCTGAATTGTAGATCAGGGCAATGCCCCAGTGTCCCACCAGGCACTCTGCCCACCTGGCTGGAGAGAAGAATCAAAATAGGAATTGGAGTGGTGTTGCTTCCGCCATCTCCTTTTCATTGCCCAGAGAGAGAAGAATGCCTTGACTCCAGAGGTGCCCTAAATGCAAACCCAGATGGAGAAGACAACATCGGTGGATGTTAGAGAGGAAGCAATGAACCATCTGCTTTTGCTATGATTTCAGCCCCCTGCCAAGTAAACTCAATGTGATGCCAATCATCGGAGAGCAACATGGGTGAACACGAGTCTGTGAGGATGTGAGGAAACAAGAGAGGGGAAGGAGTCCGGGGCTCCATCATCACTAGCGTCAGGGAGGGGAGGTTTCAACTGAAGCCCTGGATTTTAGTGTTCCATGTCTGCATTCCTCCACGACTGGACTCCTTCCCACCATTACAGGCCATTACTGCCTGGAAACTCCAATAATGGTGCAGAGGAGTCCCATTTGGGGAGCGATGCTGACAGCTCATCAGAGAGCACGAGCAGCTCCGCACCACCAAATCTCACTGACAGCCAGGAAAAGGAAAACAGCGCCACGGTCCATGGGACCTCACTAGCGTCATTGACGACGGTGAAGAATGGGCGGCTGACTCACAGAGACCTGGTCACCTGGCTGCGAGGTCAGATGGGTTGACCTGTCAGATCAGTGCTAACTCTGAGGGATCCAAGTGTGTGGTGTTGATCACCAGCCGGCGATTTATTACGATCCCGTTGTAAGCCTGTCCTGTATGGCCTGTGTTTTTGTACTGTGGTGCTAATTGCCTTGTGTTCTTGGCAGATACCAGACCATGCTGGACTGCTGGCAGGGGAACCCTGTGGAAAGACCCACATTCACAGAGCTGGTGGAGACACTCGGGGACCTTCTGCAGGCCAGTGTGCAACAGGTAAGAGCCCTTGCAACCGCCCAACAACACATCTATTCAAAACCCCATAAGGTTGATTTCATGCCTACGGTACAGATCCACACAATCCTTGGCCTTAGTTGTAGACATAAATAATATAAAAGCACTGTCTGTTCGAAAATACTTTCACATCTAAATGTAGTTTATCCCTGTGAGCTTGCCATTATCATCATGGGACAGTTGATTGACAAAGTGTACACATAAATAATCTTTGGACTGGAAAACATAAATAAACCACAGACCACAACTTAATGTGACAAGTTCTCCCCACAACACACTAGTGGAGCCAGGCCATTTACAATGTTCCTTTTACTGTGAGAATAGTCACTGACCTCGAGAATGCCTCGCGCACCGCGAGTGTTCAGGAAATGGAGCCGCTTGGCCAGTGCAAGGCACAAGACTTGAAGAGGGCTTTTGCCCACGGGGGTCTTCAGACTAACTAGGGAGGGAAGTTCCTATCAACAAGCCCCACTCACTTCCCTTTGAAAAGCATGAAAGAGAGGAACACATTCAACAACAGAAAGACAAACAATGGAAAATGTAAGAGCTAATGTAACAGTGCCTGATAAGCAAGTAAGCACCTTTGTGTTGTCAACTATTGTAATTCAGCCCATTGATAGTAAGAAACAGAAACGACACATTGCAAAAGAACTGATAGATTGATGGTTTATGTCGTTATTGTGCATCTCCCTGATTATTATCTATCTCTCAGTTTTCTCTCTTGTGAGGGAGAGATGACCATAAAACAACAAAGTCAGACAGTCATTCAGCCGGGGATGAGGGTAGTGGGTCATATGGCACTATGTGATGATGGGCTCAAGGACATTCCCAGCACTATGCGCTATTCTCTGTGGAGCGATTACACATAAGGAGGCTTATTGACATTGGAAATAGTCCAAATGACCTGCTTTATCATGCTCTGGCTCTATCCTTAATTGATGGTCATCATCTCACTCTCCTCCATGTGCTTGTTCTATAATGAAATGGGACGTCCTCGGAGTCCTTTTTTTACCAGGCTCTTCTAGTCTTTGATCTCTTTAAGGCTGGAGGCAGGTTAGAATAGCTCAGCGCTCTATAAATGCCTTATGGATTCACACAGTAATAACAAGCTCAGTGATGTCATGGTTTGGATGTAAAGGGGCCTCCGTGGCTGAGCATGTGCCTCTTTCGTCTGTCAGGAAGGGAAGCATTACATCCCCATCAACACGGCCCTGCTGACCAAAGAGGCCAAGCCCTCCAGCCCTGCACCGACAGAGGAGTCCTCCAGCCGGCCACTCTCCCAGAGGGACTCGGGCACATGGTAAGAGCCTGGACCCTTCTTGTTGCCTGGCGACTCTCCTCAGTGTGCTTAAAGCGAACTCTCAGACGGGATTAAATAATTGTTGTTCATCTAACACGTTTACAATGCAGTTCATCTTGTGGTCAGATAACCATTTTAATATAATTACACTTTTGTGCAAAGATATACTTTTTTGATGATTAGATAATACCAACATCTCAGTCATTTGATCTCTCTGGAAAGCATAGCAGTGAATCAAGTCGTTTTGGTTGTGAACTGTGTGAGAGACCCAAGAGGACTATGAGATATCAGCTTATCATTTTCTCAAACATGTTCTTCAGTTTCCATTCAATAACCTGGAAGGCAAAGCACTAACCAAAACACACAGGGCACAAAGCAGCCTGCAGGTCCTGCTCTGAAACAAGTTCATTAGGGTGTGATGGAGGGCAGGGAAAGCGCTGATTAGGTGCTGATAAGAACGGAGCTGAATAGAGAGCGAGCTCACTGCATGATGGCCCCCTTCAGGAATTTCCTCCCAAGCTGAAAACCCCACATCAGGATTTATGTTCACTTAAGATAATATTTGTCCAGGGCTTGTATTTTCACAGGTTCACCAAGTATATTTATGGAGAGTGGTGTTGAAATGCAGTAATGACACTTATCCCTTTAGCTGAATTAAACAGCTATCTGATTCCCCAAGTGCTGAAATGTGAAATGAAAAGAGTCTGCGTTTATTTTCAGAGAAATTCCATTGACGCGATGAGACTGTTACCAGATCTATCAAGTTCTTACTATTGAGTTTCTTTTCTTGGCATAGAAAGGATTTTGGGAAGATTGAAGTAAAACCCGTTTCCATCTATTGGGATCTGATAGTGGACATTTTATCCTTTCAGGAACATTAAGATCCGACCCGCTAGCGTGAAGACCTTCGATGAGGTAACCATGGAGAATGGGACAAATGATATCCATGAGGTGAGAAACTAGTTTCCCATCGCCTTTTGACTCCCTTGATCTCCTTTCTCTTTATTACCATGATCGCAAACAACGGCACAGGGCTATTGCTACATCAGAGCTCTGGACTCAACAACCTGATAGTGTCCAGTGAAGATTTCTTCAGGGTCTTGAAGAGTTAATAGTGATTAAACTGCTTTCCTCTCTTTTTTGACTGTGCAGGGGGGACAGTCAGATAGTGGAATGGGCCTGTCCTCAGATAGTATGAAGACACTGAAGCGCTTGGAGTCCCTGGCCAGGCCCTTGAGCATCATGGCTCTGGCGTAAGTATGGGATGCCTAATCCTATTTAAGACAATGTCACTGACAGCACTCAGGGGCAGAGGAAGAGGCAGGGAACTTTACCCCCTCATCCCTGGAAACCCTCCTGCAGAGAGGGAATGCAGATGTCAGAATTGTCACACACGGTCACCTCAACCCCCCAACACACATAGTTACTCTAACATAAACACACCCATACCCCCCCACCCACCCACACACACACACACACACACACACACAAACATACACAAACATACACACACACACAAACATACACACACACACACACACACACACACACACACACACAGACCCCAGCATCCACATCCTGCCTCCTACACAGCCCCGGTGGCTGCCTCTCCCTTTGTCAGAAAGGGCTTGTCTGAGGCCCAGGGACAATGGCCCAGAGGAGAGATATTGCCCCAGGTGGCCATCCCCAAAGAGCGGACAACAAAAGATGGCTGGAAGAGCTACTCCTTAAAACAAGCTCTGGTCCTTGGGACTGATACTGCCGTTTGTCTCGTCTCAGAGTTTTTAAGAGACCACCTCAAATAGAGTCTGGAATGGCACCCATGTGTAAGCACTCAGACCAGTGGGGCATCTGAGGGGTGTTATCGGGGTCAACCTGCGACAGTGAGGATTAAAGCCCTTCTTTGCTCTCACTGGCTAAAATCAGTAGGGCTTCAAATCAGCAGGGCTTTTTTTGTGACTAAAACCCCAGTTAAATTATTCATGGATCCCTCATTGGCCTGGGCCACCTCATCTCTTTGTCAACCTCGCTGCATGTGCTGGAAGTGCTTTTATGATCCACCTGAACATGCAAGGTCAGGGTTAATTGTCCTGAGTGATAGAATTCCTGCACTTCTAGAACTTTCTCTTCAATACTTTCAGCACCCCCTCAAAGGGGGTGACATTTAGTTAGTTCTCTGTGATGTATTGATGCTTATTATCCCCCTAATACATATGATCAAGAGGAAAACGTTAGCTGTGGTGGGATGAAGACAGATCAGTCATTATATAGAGGCATAATGTGGTGGCAAACAAAATCTTTAGACATCTGCCCTCACTTAGTGTGTGCACATGAGGCAGCGTACCACAGTCACATGTTTGTTTGTTAACAGTTGAGAGCAGAGCGGCCCCCAAACAGAGGGACGGGGTGGGGTGGGGGGGCAGCTATACCAGGAACATCTCATCCCATGTCCTTGTCTCAACTACATTAAGACAACATATTCTGAGCAGCAGAAATGGAAGTAAATATTTGAAAAAAGATGTGTTCGCTGTGGTGAACTAGAGTTAATGATTTAACCAGTAGTCATTTAAAATGCATCATTAGCCCCCAGTGTCCCAGTGACATAGAGGGATGGGTTAATAATTGTCACCCCAAAATGACTAAGGCAGTGGAGAAGTCCTCAAAATATGTGACCACTCAAAAAGTAGGCTTAACAAAAATATGCAAGTCGTAAACTGGAATCTGGTTAACTCTTGAAACGTGAAACATGAAAACAGGGAAGATGCTGTTTGATATGAATTTATGAGCTGTCCTTTTTTCTCTCTTAGCCCATCTGTGATTAATGAAAGGCTCTGGAGCCCTGATAAACATACCGCCACTTGGACTCTCTTTCATTAAAAACATTCTAACTGCCCTTCCTCAGCAACCATTGTACTTCCCTCTCAACACACACACACACACACACACATGCACACACACACACACACACACACACACACACACACACACACACACACATACACACACACACACACACACAGTTCACACACACACATACACACACACACACACACACACAGTTCACACACACACACACACACACACACACACACACACAGCTCACACAAACACACACACACACCCGCACACACGTCCCTACCCTCCCACAAACACTTCATTTACAGTGCCCTCCTCGTCTCTGGCCCACCATGCATGACTAAAAAACAAAATGTGGGCAGAGACTGGGCACAGCCTCCTTCAGTTACCAGGGCCTCTGCCATTGATAAAAGAGACACTTGAGGCATGCATGAAATGATCTATACATTGAGCAGAAGGAGCCCATGCTGAGCAGCCACTCGATCACTGTCACCTTTGACCTTCAGCAGCTCTATAGGGCTGTGTCGACGTGCTTGCGGGTGCCCCTGGGGCTTTGTGGAGGGGAATTCCACCTGGCAAACTCCCGCAAGCTATAGGCAAGCTATGCACAATACCAGGCATAGAGCCTAAGACTCCTGTTGGCACATGAGAACCTCTCAGTCATACCCAAAACATGCCAATCCTTTATGTTTGGAGGTTTTAAGGGACTGTGCATCCTATTTTCCCAAACCCAGTGACAAATAGCTCAGTGCAAAGAATGATTTACTCAAGGGTGACTGCCCCAAGTGCCCTCAAGGGGAAAAGTTCTGGAAACCCCTGGCAACTGCCAGACAATAGGACTGAATTCCCTGCTTTACAAACTTGTGCAAAAGTATGAGTAACAGTCACTGACCTCGGCCGAGAATAAAAGTGACTGCATGGAAAAGTTTATGCCTGCAACTTGTCTGTCACATATTCAACACAAACACATATTCCACTGTTCAGTTCAGCTTCTGGTGATGTTAACCTTGACGCTTTCTCCCTCTAGAATGAAAACTGTGAGCAAGAGTAAGGAGTCCGTCCTAACCGAAGGGGACAGGGAGATGTACCAGGCACCCGTCCCCTCGCTGGACTTCAGCCTGGAGGACTCGTCCCTGGACCCTGAGCTGGAGCGCCACAGCCCCCCTCCAGACTATAACTCCGTGGTCCGCTACTCAACCCCGCCTGTCTAGAGATGCCTTGTGCTGAGAGACCCAAAGAGCCACCAGTCCTCTCTGCTCCTCACCTGGGCAAACTGATCGCCTCTGCTCCTCTCCTCTCCTCTCCTCTCCCCCTCCTGAACTGAAGCGTGCGCCTCCAACTCCTCAGGAGTTGTCACATACAGCCACTCCAATTTCTGTTTTTGCTCTAGTTTTCAAAGACTTTTTGGTGCCTTAGTTGCGGTCGATTCTTTGGACGCTCGTTCCTTTCTCTGTTCTGTTTTCAAATGAGCACTTTCCAGGAGTAGATTTTTGTTTGTCGAGGTAAGTACAGTGGTCAGAGGAAGGGGATGTCCATTTTTCATTAGCCTCGCCAAGCGCTGCTCACACTGTGCCCACACCACTGTGCTATCCACAGAAACAGCTAAAGACAGCCTCAGGTATTCCTTTTATCTACTGTGAACACAAAAAGAAGCACAACACATTCTTGTTATAGCAGCAGATCTAATGACATTCCACTAAAGGCACTGGTGGCTATCCAGAAATGAAGCAAGCCAACTTTCCTTAATGAAAAATGAAGCGCGATAAGACAGCGGGGAGGGTAGATTTTTGAATGGTTTTGACATATTAATTATTTCAATTCTGTACAAATATTTTATGAAACTGGAATGTTATTTGATATTTTATTTTAATAGTATGTAATTATTTTGAAAATAGCCCTAAAATATTTTATAATATTTTTTGAACAAATGTTTTATATCTAAGCTTATTCTTGGCCTCTCTAAAACATGTATTTTTTAAAAGCAACTGTCAGACTAGCAACACAGGGGTCCTTGAATTATTGAAAATGCCGTCTGGAAATATATCTCACTGGATTGGCCAGAGTTAAATAATCCACATTAAATCCACACAAAAGATGTCTCAGCCAGGTAAATTTGAGGAAGCCCAGAGTTTTTATTGCACCCTCTACACAATCACTATACACAAACACTTATTTATTTCATATAGTCATATCAGATTTTATTCCACATGGACTTATCTCTGTAGTATGTTAAAGGAAGTATGAATGTGGGTGTGTCTGGAGGGTTTGGGTTGTTTTGTTGTCAGTGTTATTAGTCATCACCATATGAGTTATATGTCATCAGATTATTATATGCATTTGGTTAAATCATCTGCAGCAGTAAGTCAGAGCAGTCAAACCAAAGGTAATGCCTTACTCCCTCTGATGCAAGGCATCATGCTGTTAACACTACTGTATACAAGATCATTGCCTGAGTATTGCTGTTGCTAACCACATTGTTTGTAGTGAAGGTATATTTTTTTCCTGCTAAAATAAAAGGAGAGCTTGCAGGGCAGGCTACAAGTGAGCTTATAACCTTTTCAACAGGCTGGTCACTTTGGTATATACTGCTCATGGGAAGTTAAGTTAAACGCTTGTGCAAATTTATAGTTTTTGCTCTGTATTAAAAGTGGAAGTTATTAGAAAGATTATCAGTAGTGAATGAGGACAGTCTTGTAAAAGTCTTAGATTAAGTTGATCATTAGAGAAGGTCCTATGTTTCTTAACACTAACTTAGTGTGTATGTGCCAGTATTGCAGTCAGCATTCAATTTTACACCAATTTCCAAACAACACGTACTGCCAAATGATGTCAGTATTTGTTCTAGATCGACCAGTCTGTGTGCGCTTTGATGAAGTAAAATGTATGCACTGATATTTTTTATCAAATATGGATTTTTTTTTTGTATTCAAAATGTATTTTAATATTAACCAAGCATATGACTTAAATAAATAAATAAAGATTTATATATTTATACTTTCCATTCTGTCCATTGTCTTTCCTAACACATTCTCTGTTAATATGGTGTACATGTCCTGTGAAGTTATCCGTCCATTAAACATGAATTCATTTAAAAAAAAAATTTCATTTTCAAAATTTTTAAATTGTTAAATCATTTCCAGACACTACACAAAATCCACCTGTTATGTACAACCCTTTGGCTAGAGTGCCAAGGCCTACAGTGACAGTGTCTGCTTTTTAACATCCTGCAAAAGTACTGTGTGTGTATGTGTGTGTGTGTGTGTGTCGTAGGCGGTACGTGTGTGTCTATGTCCATGTGTGTCTACTGTTTATGTGTGTGTGTGCGTGTGTGTGTAGGCTGTGTGACCCTGAGCGTGAGGATGGCTGACATGTTGGGACGGTGTGTCATCAGCGTGTGGCGCTCCTCCTGCTCCTTAGCCTTAGCGCCACGCTTCCTGAGCGGGGCGAGGTGCCGGCAGTCTGTCTGTCACCGGCACAATACCTCTGTGAGTGGGAAAGGAAGCAGGCCTTCATCATTCCCGTCATGACCGGGGGACTCTTCATGCTGGCCCTTCCTATGGGCCCTCAGTGCCCCCTGGCTCTGGCACAAGGTGTACCCCTGGGGCAGGCGGCAGAGGGGCTTGCTCACCGCTCCCCTGTCTCCGCTCATCATCCTTACAGCATGTTTACAGAGAGGCTGAGTCGCTCATCTAAAAACACCAAGCTGGTATCAGAAGGTCAGCGTGAACTATCGAGTACTCCACGCAGGTTGGCCAGTGATGTAAACCGATCCCGGAATATGAGGCATAAACAAACAGGGGAAGGATGTTAGGGAGGGTCAGGGCCCATCATCTTCTTGGCCACAAACACACAGCACTTGCACACACACACACGTATGCTGTTACTCACACACATATGCAGATACACACACTCACTCAAATATAGATGCACACACAAATCACGCACCTCTGGTATTTTTTCAACAAAGTTGGGAAAAGACATACATATATGCATGCACACACACACTCACACACACACACATAAACATCGCCAACCCCTACTCTTGAGCAAATCATGAATGCATAGGGGTGAGGGTTGTTTTAAGACTTCCCTAAACTCCTTCACAACTGATACAGGGTCAAGCCCCTCAAGTGGGTCCAATAACGACTAAAACAATATAATTAAAAAATAAAACTATCTGCATTAGAGACCGCTAAAATAATGTGTGTCCTTCCCTAAAATAAGGATAAGCCCTCTCATATGTCATAATTCCACAAATGACAACTTAAATATAATTTTCATTTAGATAAAATACAAAGTAAACAAGTCTTGGAATCATGCACAGGGTCAAGTATTCCATGTAGAGCCAACTTGGAAATGACTTCAAACTCCTGTAAACATCAGTCCACATGCGCACGTAACTGAAGACAAATGAGAATGAAAAAGTTACATTTGCATGAAGGAAATATGGCAACATGAAATGGTCCTGACCAGTTCTGACAGTTATTCCAATTGAAAACACATCTCCGGTAAGAGGAGGAAATTTCATTTGCTGCTGAGAGGATGGCGGATGTCCTTATACCTCACTCTTTGTTTTTGGTTGAATTCATTGTACTATAACAGTATGGTGCACTCGTGATCAAAAACACATTTGTCTGTAAAAAAATAGGTAGTGGGAGCACATGAACCATATTTAATAGCAACCTGCTGGGGTACTTCCTCTAATGTCTTTGTAACACAATAGACAAAAAAAACATTTAATTGAGAAAACATCCCGTTTGCATCTAATTAAAGCCTTTCACCTATGGGGACGTGTTTGGGGCTTCTTTCCTCCACACAACTGGATGCAAGTAAATCCCTGCAGTGACTTCCACCAGCCCTTCCCAAGACAAACACAGCCCTCAGTGGCAGGATGCTCTATTGATCACATTACCAGAGGTGACACGTCCATGGGGCCCTTGAAGGTTGGCCAGAACACATTCTCTTAATCAGAGGGAGACTGAGACGGCCATCAGCCTCTGATTGTGAGCCCCCTCTTGGTTCCCTGCCACCTTAAAATGAAAAACCGATCCCAAATTTGCATTTTCAGCAGGGTCTCATACAATGCCTTTGCACAGCCTTCCTCTAAGGAGGTTGCCACACTGATGCAGAAGGCTGCGTCCCCTCTGCCTCTCACCTAAAGGCAGAACAATGGGGCCAGGATGCCGTCTTCCAATCAGACTTGATTTACCCCACCTTTCACCTAATCAGGAAGCAAGAGACCGGACCAATAACAAGAAACCCCCAGAGAGAGCTTTCGGCCTCCCAGAGCGCCGTAGGAGGAGAGAGCACTCAGCCGGAGAGAACACTTTGTCCGAGGGCCACATGAGCACTCACAGGGGACTAGTGGGCTCCTTAGCCAAAAAGAAGCATGTTGCGCTAGAGCACAGCTCAACTAAAATTCAATCTGTGTAATTTGTATGAGCAAAGTCTCATTGAGTCTAGGATGTTTTTTTTGCCATACTCTACAGTCTGTAAACTTTGGGGCCCATAAAGATGTGGAAGACCTCCCATGCTGTCTGACAAAGACATAACAACAGTCTGCAAACTTTTACATTCAGGAAAAGCGAGGTTGGATTACAGAGGGGTTCATGAATGATGCAGGGTAATATGAGAGGGACAGTGGGCTGTGAACGTTGGCACAGTCTATTGAGAGAGAGATTTCCATCAAAAACTGGCCCTGTTTACAACCACAAAGTCGAGCTGAGTTGGTGTGCTGGAGGGTCTGTGGTCTCAGACGATAGGATTGACCACCACACCACACTCTGAGCTGTTAGCGGGGTCCATGAGTCCTGCCCAACAGGCTCAGAGAACTGGTCTCGCCTGGAGAGGAAGAGGAAGCGAGTAACAGACAAATGAAAAGACAGAAAGACAGAAAGACAGCTCCTGACAGAAGTCCCAGGACTATAGTGTGGGTCCACAGTGGTCTGGGATGGGATTAACACTGCACCCCACCACAAACATGTGTTTGTGTTCATTAATAGCCCCTTCATCCTCAGAACTGATTATAGCACAGCAGTCGCTGCATTTTTCCCATGCCCCTCTGATGTCTCTGTATGGCTTTCTCGTCTCTCCCTCTGCTAACAAAGGCCGGCTACTGTTGAGCTGGTGCAATCACTTGGAAAAGCATGGAAATATATGCAAAGTCTTTGAGTCACATGACTGACCTGATTGCGTTTCAGGCATTCTAGCTTTCTTTGGGGAGTCTGGGGATGCTTGAACTTATGACAAGTTCAGCAATGTCGGCCAGGCTGCTCATTGTGAAAATCCTGTCTAAATGCATTCTTCTGGAAGAGTTTTGGAATAGCTTTTAAGTAATTTTGTCTGATAAGCCTATGTTTTTAATTTGTGCACAAATACATAAATGGGAGACGACAGAGAGGAAACACATGCTATGAATAGAGTAAACATTGTGCAATCGCTCTTCAAGTTGATTAGCGTTTCCCCAATGGCATGCCTGTCAGATGCAAATAAAGACAGCCTCACAGGCATTCCATTGTTTCTGTCATCTGTGTTTGTCGAAATTCCTCCATAAAGCCTTCTAATGGAACTCCGTGCACATCCTCTTCCTAATTCACAACATATGAGAGAAAACTAAAATAGACAGTGATTCTTTGATTGAGTGCATGAGAAAAAAAAAGTCCATTATGTAAAAAATGCATGTATTTAAGAAATACATAATTGTGTCCTGACTCAGAGAATGACAACAAGATAAACTTTTTGGCTCAAAAACTGATTTCTCCATGAAACAGTGTTGGGATACTTTTTCATGGTTATATATACTGGGATTTGAGATGATGTCAGGCATTTATTACAGTAAGCCATGTATGAGTGAGGCAAAAACTGGCACATGGATGGCTCTTTTGCTGTTTCCTCTTTTACATCTTGCCCCAATAAAGGTATCCTCCACATTTGTCAAATGCAGGTTAACAATTCCAATGGTTCAAATAACAGCACTTTCAAAAAAACAAAAGTAGGTCCACAACCAAGAAAACAGTTCTTTCTGTTATCACCTAAAACAACAGAACAGCGCTTCAACCATCAGGCTTGAAGCATCCTGTTGAAACTGAGACGGCATGTGAAGAGGCTACATCCAAACAACCAACCGGGTGCAGCTCCCACCCTGAGCAGACTCTGAAAATGTGTGGACAGGGTCATGTTTAAGCACTGCTCCTGCAGTGCGCCTGGAGGTCCATTTCAACAACATCTCCCATGTTATGCAATTTCTCTATGCCTCTCTAATTCTAACTTCAACTCACTTTCTAGTAAATACCAGTCCTCACTCACGGTTATGTTGTTATCCAGTGGCCAATAAAGTGGCAGAATGTAGGTGGTCAGGTTATTTCGTAGCTCACCCTGCTAATGATTTCATGTTCAATTTTATTTCCAGACAAACAAAAATGTATGAGACAGTTGTATAAAACGTTTCTGAAATATGCTATACTGCAAAAGAACTGAAGATCCAGGAAAAGTTGTGTGTAGAATGTATTTTAGGGTCCAACAGTTTATGGAATCTTTAGATAAATGGTGAAACCGAAATGCTGGGACCCAGCCTCATTGTTTGTTTGTTTGTTTGTTTGTTTCTATGCACGGTTGCTTGTTTATTTGTACACAGGACAAATGCATTATTATTATTATCATCATCATTATGATGGTTCCATATTGGTGGAATGACTTGCCCAGTTCTCTCCGTTCCTGTGATAGTTTTGGGTCTTTCAAGAGCTGTCTAAAGGCATATCTATCTATATCGTTCAACATGCACTTAGTTTATTAAGCATTTCTTATGTGTTATGGTTTGTATTTTATAGTAGTGTTTATTTTCTTTAGGCTATTGATTGATCCTTAAGGTAGTCTTACCAACTTTTAAATAGTTAACTGTTAAATTTAACTATTGTATTGTT
Source organism: Alosa sapidissima (assembly GCF_018492685.1). Lineage (NCBI taxonomy): Eukaryota > Metazoa > Chordata > Actinopteri > Clupeiformes > Clupeidae > Alosa > Alosa sapidissima. The sequence goes on from NC_055976.1 coordinate 3,658,076, forward strand.
TTTATTTGTCTGTCACTTTGGACAAAAGCGTCTGCTAAATCCCATAACCACGATAACCATCATCATCATTGTAATACTACTGCTAATTATTATTATTATTATTATTATTATTATTATTATTATTATTATTATCATCATCATCATCATCATCATCATTAGTGTTGTTGTTGTGCTCTGTTGTTGAAGCCTTAAGAAATATTAAGATGATATCTGATGTTATTATATATTAAATATATAACTAGAAGGTCAGTATACAACCCCAAAATAAATACTGTAGCCTACATGAAAGCATAGCTAAGAGGTTTACTGTTGCTGAACACCAAACAGTACCAGGATGCCAGCTAGTGGCCCTTCTTGGTGCAATCCTGTGCATTTCTTCTTACCTATATACAAACAGGCTGCTCCTGTTTCTAACTCATTTTGAAGAATTTATTTATTCAAAGTTGGTATACATGATGCCAAGATGTTGCTGATTCTAAATTGTGAAGCTTTCTGTCATAATATGTTAAAATGGCAATACTATTCATTTTAATACCTTGCCACATAAACAGTAAATGTGTCATAAACGTGCCATGCATTGCTTGACAGGGTTTACATTTCACAGGTTATTGAAACCTATAGTAATGGTGATATTCACATGCCCACAATGCATATCTGGCATAGCGCCACCATTTGGCAACACATAGAAGGGCTATTACACTAGTGGCATGTGATCAATTTTGACGCACTTCTAGGTGGTTGTTCAGAATCATTTCAAAATGATTCATGAGGACATGATGTCAAGATGCTGTTAATGTTGAATAGTGAAGGGATTGTTTATATGTTGAAATGTGTCAAAATGGTGATGCAATTCATTTAAATATCTCGCTGAATAAACCCAAAATCTATCATGAAGTCACAATTTATTGGCTGATTTGGCTGAAACTACACAGTTTATTGATTATTAATTCAACTGATTAGTAATGATGATACCCAAAATGCATGTCTGGCATAGCGACACCATCTGGCAACAGATAGATTGGCTATTTCACTGGTCTTATCTCTACCATCACATCAGATTTGTTTCACATTTGGTGTTTGCACTTGTAAGTGTTCTGATTTTATAGGGGGCCATGTAGACTGAAATTAATGGTTCCCATGGGTGAGATTAATGGTTTCCATGGGCAAAAACTCATGAATCTCCTCTATTCAAGGACAGAGATTTGGCCCGGGGACTCCATAGCGCCCCCCTATGTCATCAAGTCTTGTGGTCAGTAAATAGTTTCACCCACACAGAACAAAAGTTGTTAAGAGATGTGGACCTTCCTAAGATGAGCATAACGAGCATGTGGACCCCACCCCCAGTGGGTAGACTGAAAGTAGTTTTTTAGGATAATTTGACAACTGTTGCACTGGACATCACAAACTTTATATCATAAACTAGTTACTTGGAAGTGCATCATTGTACCCTACATATTTGCGGTGTAGTGTCACTTAGTGAATACCATCGTTGTAAAAACGTCACACCCAACAGGAAGTGAGTAAGTGTTTCCAATGTATAAAATAAAAAGCAAAAACAAATAGCACACACATCAGATATGTGCATTTGACAAACGCACCACATGTGAGTGCATTGTTGGATTCCGAAAGGTTACGGGTCGCGGGCCCACCATCACCACTTGCGGCTATATTTTATTAATTTATTTTTACAATTTTTACTTTTTTCTAATGTGCAAGGACATAGTATATCTTTGTCCTGCACCTGGCCTTTAGCAAGGTGGGATGTGCATAACATAACTCCTTCACTAACACAACTATTTAAGCACCTTTATTTTTTAGAGTGTATAGCAGAGAGGGTCAACAAAAAAGTAGCATACCTTTGGCCATGACATGTAGTCAAATTCAGTGAAATCAATTCCTTCCACCTTGAATATGAGGTGGTGATGTCTATCCACTCGATGAGATTTATAGAATCAGACCCAAATAACAACTTTCCCTGGAACTTCTCAGACTTATGTCCTATCAGTGCTCCTATGCTCTGGCAAAAGTTAGAAAAAATATCAATACTGTTTTTTTAATGTCATGTTCTAAAAAGAACATCCACATAAATTCAGCTGTCAACAACTGACACATTTGTTCTATGCAGTGTATCTTGCTCTTACACTTTACAGTAATGATATAACCGATGGACTTCTTTGAGCAACAAATATTAACAGTCTATGTCAAATTAACTAAATAAAATAATGTTCAGACAAACATTCAGTTCTGATCTCGGTAGGTTTCACGTTTATGTCACCCCACCTCACGTCACCTTTCTTTCTTTGGTAGACATCGCCACCTTGAGGGAATATTCTGTAATTGCATGTTATCTCGGACCTACCGTCGTCGGCCAGCAGAGGGCGAAATATAGTTAAGTAAAAAGGTCAAAGAACAAATGCGAAGATAAGAGTTCGGATGTCAGAGAAAGACATTGACAGACGGAAATAAGGAAAGGAAGGAAAGACAGAAGGAAACGCACGATCTAGCCTACCGCACATGGGTGTTGTGTTTATACGTTCATATCACTATGGTGCTTTCATGAAGAGGGCTCCACATATGATATAACTCATGAACAACTGCTACTTCTTTATTATTTTCACGAATAAACAAGTAATATGTATAATGGACGCTCAGACAAACTCTAGAGGCTATAAGCTACTTTTACGATTTTTTTCAAGCTGTCTGAACATCTGCCAGTGCGTTACAGTGTCTTAGAAAGGCTACACAAGTGACCTGCCCTACCCTACAGAAGTAGACTATAGACCTACGAAATGCTACATTGCCATATTTGAATGATTACTATTGTGTATAAAACTTCTTATAGGAAAATATAAGTGTAGCCTATAGGCCTACGTGATTTAAATATTTTTAGCATGCAACGCCAAGGACTAATTGCAAAACAGGTCGTCTTGGCCTTCTGTGTCTTTTCTGGTGACTGACTGATTAAGTGGCAGGTTTCGGGAGGGTAGTCTAATTGCATAGGTAAAGTCTGCTGTAAAGTGCAAACTGTCACTGCAACTGCAAATTGATTAATAAGCAGCTAATATCGCCAATTTGGAGTCACGTAAATTCACTCGACGATTTGGGGTGAAATAATCGAATGACTTCTTAAATGGCACGCACACGTATTGGTTCTTTCATGGCGTGGGAGCCCTAGTCTGATAAACTACATGATTCCCTTCAACCGGAATTAGCTGTGAAGTGTGACCTGTAAGTGTAAATGTGTGAACACTATCGAATGTGAAAAGTTCGCCCAACTACAGGAGCTGCCACGTCTCTGCAACAGAAGATCTTAGGCGAGAAACGTGGCTTGGGTAGGCTACTCTGCAGAAGTGCCATTCCCAAGTTACAACTCGCTCTCCAACGGCCTTGCTTGACTTAAACGCTAATATGTAATTGCCATTGCAAATCGTTTTATGTCATTGTTTGCCTCATCAGGGCAATATAGTGCTATTATTGTTGTAGCCAATTCTAAAACTACAAATGTCATGTGATTTAAAATAATAATAATTATATATTATATATATATTTAAATATATATAATATATCTAATATAATATATATAATAAGTAAAATATAGGCTGATAAACATAATATTCATAATTATTTCTAGTGTTCTTATTGTTGATGATAATTATGATGGTGCTGATGACGAGATTTTCTTCTACTTTTAAATAAATAAAAATGTTTGATCTCATCATGGTGGCACTCCCATTTCAGTCAGTGCAGACATGACATGACATAGGCTATATTAAAACCATGGTTTTTAAATGTATCTTACTCATTATGCCAAATATAGGCCTATGCTTTCAGACCAACGTCTATCAATGTACTCTTCTTATTGTTTTCCTCAGTTGCTGCATACAAACGACGCTAGGGGAATCTGGCCACGGCGGCGTTATTGGGCCTTCATTTGAATGCAAATCTGAAGGGTTTGAAGTCTTGTCTGACGTCAGGAAGAACTTGGTATACCTTAGCCGCCACCACCTTGTCAACAGACCCACATCATGTTTGACTGACCCAACGCAAGGACTACGTCGCATCAACATTCTGCGGAGCTTCTTTGGACTAGAGGTCTAAAGAGTCAACAGGTTGATTTGTGTTAACTAGCCAGTTGTATGGCTAGTATGTTGCCTTAAAAACGTTTTTTGGATATTAAAAAATCGAATCATGTATGTGGGATATCTTTTGGATAAAGAGAGCAGCATGTACCACCAAGGACCTGTACGTCGTTCCAGCATCAATTTACCACCACAGAACTTCGTTTCAACACCTCAATATTCTGATTTTACTGGATATCATCATGTGCCCAACATGGACACGCACCATCAATCTACGGGGGCATGGGGAGCTCCTTATGGTGCACCAAGGGAGGACTGGGGTGCCTATAGTCTGGGACCCCCTAATACTATATCGGCACCCATGAGCAATTCTTCCACGGGACAAGTTTCCTATTGCTCAACTGATTACAATCCCATGCACGCTCCAGGATCTGCTGTATTACCTCCACCTACAGAAAATATATCCGCGGCCCAGCTTTCTCCAGACAGAGAAAAGCGCAATTCCTATCAGTGGATGAGCAAAACTGTCCAGTCGTCTTCAACAGGTGAGTTGGATTTATTTGTAAAAATGTCTTTTTATTACTAACTGCATGCTGTCATAAGCATTTCTAAAATAGTGGCAGATAGTTCTGCTTGTGTCTGGCGGACAAAATTGTGTTCAAGTTGAGATATCATTTTAATAGGCCTGCCTCTTGTGCTTTATTTCATCAAAGGTTTTAGGTCATCAGGTAATGAAGATGCAGGTAATTCATCAGTTTAGTTTATTGTTTAATAAACAATAAACATGCGGGTAATTCATTGCATATTCAGTAATTACATTAAGATAAAGGTGGCTGAAATTATATCAGGGTATCCCTGAATAGCATAGAAAATTGCCTGATGTGGTTGTCATCTTGTAGGCCTAAGTTGATTGTGCAGGTAGTTGACAAAATCTTTGGTGCGCTGTGGTTCAATGACAATTTGACATATACAGAAAATGCTGGACATTAATTACTCTTTGCTAAAAAGGACATGTGTGTGTCATTATAAGTACTTTATGTATTAAATCTCAATGTAGGCCAATTTGTCAGACATTGTCGGGATTTTAAAAAATCTAATATAGGCCATGACATGAACATAAATCTATTTTTTATCATGTTAACAGTTGTCAGTAGAAGTAGGCCTAGGTGTTGGGAAATGGCGCCAGGCTTACTTGTAATGCTAATTTCTCAACTCCTGTAAACTGAATGTGAGGTCTACGTTTCCCATCTACATTGTCCCACGTTTTTGGGTTATCTATGTGTTCAGGCGGCGGCCCCCTTTAACACCTCCTTTTTACTTTGATATGCACCAAGTGTCTTCCTCTGTCTCGGTTCTTCAAAAGTCATGCTGCCGGAAAAGGGTGACAATTTTCACAGCATATAAAGATCGCCTGTCCCTGGTGCATGTTAAAATTAAGTGGTTTGATGCAACATGAAAACAATTCCCTCAAATCAAATCAATAATTTCAACTAGTTCGTTCAAAATGATCATCAATAGGCTATAGACAATGAATAAATAAAACGAAAACAAGTTGATCACGACCCCCCCCCCCCCCCCCCCCCCCCCCAATATACCTTTCATAAACAATTTCCAACCACTAACTGAATATAGTCTATACCTGTGGCTGACAAAGCTATATGTTGATGTATTAGCCTACATGTTGTTGAGTTAAAATTTTCCTACATCAAACAACGTTACCAGACCTTAAGGAAAGGATCTGAGATAGTATCGCCTTGTAACCCTCTGTGGGTCGTGTGTTGCTTTTTAACACCTTCGTGGAGTTTGGGTAATATCTCCAAGTCTCTTTGTTCGGCAGTTTGTTCATAACTTGACTTCAAAGAAGATCACAGGCACAATTAACATAACTGGCCGAGGCGAAATGGCGCACTACGCACAATGGCTCCAATTTGCTATTTATCGCTCTTGCTAATATTTTGAACTGCTATAGGGCTATATATATATATATATATATATATATATATATATATATATATATATATATATATATATATGTCACACTTAAATTCAGTGCATTCCACTTAGCACAGAAAAGCACAGACAAGTTTTTTTAAACCAATGTATTCTGTAGCCTATAAGGTAGCAAAATAATTCTATGCATATTTGATGCGGTGCAAATTAAATCAATCTGTTTTAATTCTAGGCAAAACAAGAACAAAAGAGAAATATCGGGTGGTGTACACCGATCATCAGAGGCTTGAATTGGAGAAGGAATTCCATTTTAACCGTTACATCACCATCAGACGAAAGGCAGAGCTGGCGGTGAGCCTCGGACTTTCAGAGCGACAGGTAATGTATGAAATGTGGCCTATGCCATGCCAGTTCAGTTCAGTCACATACAACTTTATGGCTACTTCGATTCCATATGTGACGTCTTTGAATTTCCACAGGTGAAGATCTGGTTCCAAAATCGCAGAGCCAAGGAGCGAAAGTTAATCAAAAAGAAAATGGGCCAATCTGACGGCAGCGGAGGGTCTGTACATAGTGACCCAGGTTCGGTGAGCCCTCTACCTGTGCCTGGGTCTCTGAGTCCGTCGGATATACATGGTGCACTCTATCCACCAACAGGCATGAACACCTTACCATCGATGAGGAACATACAACAAGTTACTGTTACACAGTAAATTCGAACTTGGGATCATCCAATTTAATCGAGCACTCCGCACGCTGAAAGGACAGTGCGCATGACTTAGCCTATGTGGTCCTCATGGATTATAAAATTCTACGAGACGTCTTGAAGATCACATCTTGTGGATTAAAACAAGGAACAATCAAGTTTTATTTGCAACGCAATGCAGGAGGCTCTTGACATATAATTTTAATAGAATAGTTTTTTATTAAAAAAAAAGAAAACATTGTACGTCTGGTCAAAAAAAAACTAAATATTCTAATGGTTTGTTTTGTGTTTGATCAATTAAGATATAAATATCGTTTTCTTGTCTGTGGTGAGTGTATAGGTGTTTGTAAATAAATAAGAAAATCCGGTACAGTGTTTTACGAATGTTAAATGTCTAAAGTGCTTGCCAATATGCAATATTGCCCCATTTTTTCACAAGCACACTTTCACATTGTTTTAAATGAAAGAGGGGTGAACTACCAGTGATTCAGGTCGTTGTGTGATGTGGTCATATGTAAATAAATTGCTTTTACAAGTAACTTACATAAATCTCTTCTTCCTTTCAGACAGGGCTACTGAGAAACGTTGTTGATTTCTTGGGTATTTCTTACAGGCAACAAAATTGATCTGGATCCAAAATTTGAAATTAATTATGTCAACTCAGGAAAAAAAGTTACAATTATAAGGTGTACAATATGTGTATAATAATGTTCAAAGTGAGATTTTATGAAGCTAGTGTATTTCCTTCTGAAATAGCAATAGGCCTAAACTTTTCCTCAAATAGGCTTCACTGAACTTTTGCTCAGTTCCATTTACCATTCAGACTGTTAGGCTTGTCAAAGATGTAGGTACCTATTCAACCTAGACTTTCTAAAGGTCACATAATGTAGCCTAAGCCTAGTTTCACTCTTTTCTCACACTGTACAAAGGTTAGTCCTACTGCTCAAAACAATCATAACAAAGTTAAGGCAGACCAAAGGTAGGAATTTGGCTACTCATAGTCTACCAGTGCTAGGTTTTTGGCTACCTGTTCTCATAATTTTGCCATATTAGAAACTCAGTTTAATGGCAAATGATTCACCATCTGCCTTAGCCTCTTTCAGTGGTCCAGAGCCAAATGCACACATTTGAAAAATGGCCCCCCACATAGCCTGTTTCTGCCTGGGAAGAAAACATAATATGGATAGAGTGTTATTAAGAGTTGCCATTTGCGCTATATACAACTTCAATCTGCTATGGTGTAAGCTAAGTCTTAGCCTAGACCTACATTTCAAGAGCAGTGTGCTTTTCACTAGGCCTACCATAAAACGTTTCTTTCAGTTTAATATTAAAAGCAATAAGCCTAGCCGCCCGTGCCTTTTCGCGAACTGTAAATGTGGCCTACAGAAGTAATTACATGTTGCAAAGGCCAATGACTGATACATTGTATCCCTCTTCAGCTATTTCACTGGCTACATTGTAATAATTTCCCGCGCCACCTGTGCTCTGGTGGCGCGTGTGAACACATTGCCTGATGTCATCTTGGAAGCGCTAGAGACGTCATGAGCGTCTTACTGCCCAACATGGCGGACTTTGATACCATTTATGAGTTAGACGAAGAAGATGAACGGATAGTTAGTGAAGAGCACCTCGCAAGATACTGCCCCGAACCTGTCATCATGCGAGGAGCTGGACACATCACCGTGTAAGTTAGTCATTAGTCCAGGATATCGGTAACGATTGTTAATTGAACATTGGTAGGTCAGCTAGCTTCTCTGCTAACCAAGAGTGCATGTTTTTGTCATTCGTAGTATGATATAATGGAAACACAAGTAGGCCAAACCAATGTGTAGAACGAATGTTCTGTTTCTTGACAGTAATCACTTTTAGCAAAGCATTGTCTCTGACAACTATTCAGTCGTGCGAGCAATGATTTATTGCTTTATTGCAAGCCATGCATAAATTCTGCCCCGTTACTCGGAAGGACGTTAGCTAGCTAACGTTACATTATGACTTCAAAACAAGTATGGACCGTCTAGTTAACTGTCAATCCACAATCTGACCATCAGTTCCCTTTTTGAATACCCGATTTTGTTCTTTGCTAAAACAAATGTCACGATAAAAAAAAGGAAAAGTCAAAGAGCAATGAAAATATGTATTTATTGCTGTAGGCGTTTCTATAAGCTAGTATGCACATGTCACAATCGGCTGTCTTACAGTTATAGTATTTCAGGTTACAGTTATAGTATTTGAGGTTTAGGGCCCAGACCAGAGGACTCGTAAAGGTTAAAGATAACTTTTTCTATCATAATTTTTTTTCCTCTAATTTCATATTCGGGCAACCCATATATTCGTCGTATTAGACTCATACTCGCCTGCTACAAGAAACACGTCATCCTCGATTCTAAGTGTAGTTTAACATTCAGAAATGCACAATACCTCAAATGCCAACAAACGACTTCTCTCTCTCTCTCTCTCTCTCTCCCTCACACTCACACACACACCACACACACATGCAGAGAAACAGTGTTGAGTGCATGCACACCATTGTGTTTCCAAGTAATTTCAGGTTTGTTTGATTGAAGCAGTAGTTCATGCTACATACATACAAACAACACACCAATAAATTATGGTATATTCTACTTTTTATTGATTACGGTAATCAGCCATTCTAATTCATGTTTCTGAACCTTTTCATGTTTTATATCTACAGGTTTGGCCTGAGCAATAAGTTTGATACAGAATTTCCTTCAGTTCTCACAGGAAAGGTAATGTACAATTTAGTATTTATCTCTAGTCTGGTGTAATCAGTTGGCTACAATTGATTGAGCACAACTAAACAAAGCAATGGTTGAATAATATGAATTAAATGTTCTCATTTTAAGACGCAGAAGTGTATAATTGCATAATTTAAAGGCAGCTGTAATATAGTCAGATTATACATTAAATGTCCTTCATAGCATAGCTGCTAGTTTTTCTTACAGATGTTTTGTTACAATCAGATGTAACCTGCACCCCCCCCCCCCCCCCCCCGCTGTGGCACATTGGACAGTTGTACACAAGAGCGTTCACATTTCCAAAAATGAAAATGACTCTATCCTTCTATCATTGGTGACTGCTATTGTTCCCATAAGCCTTTGACAAATCAAGCAGTCCTTAATTTGCCCTTTCAAGCCTTTTGAGTGTCTCCAATCTGATAGTAATGCATCTGCAGTCATGCACGTCAGTGTGTCTAATGCTAGCTGATTGTGCCGTGGCACTGCCCTGTCAATAAGTAAGCTATCTCTGTGTCCTCCGTTGGTCGGGACCTGGTGCTGGGAGGACACAACTCCAGGTGACAAAATAATGACATAAAAGACTGGGGTGCGCACAAGAAAGAGGAGCTTCCTGGGTCAGACACAAAAACACAAAAAGGCTGGAGGGGGCAGAACAGGCCGAGGGAAGTGCGGGGCAATAAAATGTGCTTCAGTATTGTGACCCTGGGTGACATGTGATGGATGAGGTCACGATTATGATGATTGAAGGGTGCGGATCAGGCCTGCTGGGCTTTATTTCGAGGTCTTTCTCTGTTTGCAAAGAGACCTTTGCATCCTGTCATAAAAGATTACGACCCCAGTTTTATGGCGTACATACCCAGAGAGAGGAATGAGCATCCATTCATGTTGTTTAGACTGCACAGCCACAGGCCATGAGCTTATCTGCCCTTTTTTGTTCCCTCCTTTGCCCTGACACTACAAGAGGTTGGTTAGCTAGTTAAAAGCACACAACTGAAGATCTCATCTGATATCTGAAAATCTCCACAGACCTCCGTCTATATATTCTTTCCCTCTTTCTATGCTATACCCCAGTTGGGAGAAGATCTGAGATTTGTACATCAAACAACACAGTCACAGACCTCCATTTCTCCATCATATTAATATTGTGATCAGAAGAAAAAGAATGACGTTTCTCAAAGCACAAAACGCTCTGTCCCTCTGCCCCTCGCCTCATGCACCCTCATCACCCTCTTCTTCTCCTCTCTCTGCACGGCGCAGGTGGCCCCAGAGGAGTTCAAGACCAGCATCAGCCGGGTGAACGCCTGTCTGAAGAAGAACCTGCCCGTCAATGTGAAGTGGCTTCTGTGTGGCTGTCTGTGCTGCTGCTGCACTGTGGGCTGCAGTCTGTGGCCCGTCATCTGTCTCAACAAGAGAGTGAGTCTCCAGCCTTTGTGCTTGAGTCTGGGTTATGGTCCTTTGGTTATGGCCCTTTGGTCAGGGTTATAGTCCTTATGTTCCCCTCTTAGAGAACTCTCTTGCATCCGAGGCAGAGTGACATAACCTGGCCCCGCCCGCCTAGTCATTTTCATCTCACTGAGTAACTTGTTTGGTTACTCTCAACGTGTTTACTTTTCCCTCCGTCACCTGGATGGTGGGTCAATCAGCGACACAAAAGGGGATGACATTCATTTAAAAATCAAAAGTGGTTGCGGTAAATCAGTAGTAGGAAATATAAAAAAATCAAAACATCAAAAAATGACATGCAAAAGAATGTGTCAGTTTATACAGCAAAGGTATCATTGTTTCCTGACTGCTGATATGCTTCATTATCAGTTTGTAAAACAGTCAGGCAAAGTAGGAAGTAACGTTAGGAATCCCTGATCAATGTGATTGATAAGACTGGACTAATAATATCAAAGTTAAGTCTATTCCCATGCTAGTGTATATTTCCCAATTGTGAGTACCAAGACTCAAATCTGTCTTTTATCTTAAATATTCTATGCTGCTTATTTATTGTTTAGCCTGCACCAGAGTTTTTCCTTAATGTAATATTTAGAGCCAGGATTTACAATGACATTTTTTACTGTTTGTTTTGAACTCCCTTTTTTCACCGCCTGACAATCGGTCGGCCCAGGTTTGATTTTTGCTTGATTTGGGCCCAGTACAAACCTGAGTAGTGCTGTGAACAGTGTTAGTCATATGTTTATCTCTGAAAATAACATGTGAGCGTACAGAAAAGAAAACATTATTGTCGATCAAAGTGGTTTTGTTTCATAATCCATTATGATGTAAGATTGCCATATCCATCATTTACCTGTAGAGGAATAATCTTGGGTATTGATATAGGGTAGTGGTGTTGTTGTGGGCCATGGTGTAGAAATTATGAGCTGTTTAAAGATCTTTAGTCCATAAATTGCTCTTTCCAACTGGGGATTTTGTTGTCCTTTACTGACAAAGTGATTTACCTGTGCAGATTTTAACTGTATGTGTGTGTGTGTGTGTGTGTGTGTGTGTGTGTGTATTTCCGCAGACAAGAAGATCTATTCAGAAGTTGTTAGAATGGGAAAACAATCGATTGTATCACAAGGTAAGCAGAACACAGTCAGGCGATTGGCCACACATCAAACCCTAATGTTGGCAACATACAAAGTGTCAAATGCTGACCCCATAGGTTAAGTCTTCCTGGTGAAAGTTTTTAAGAGTGAATTTAAGAGTGTTGTGAACAGTGATTGTTAACACGGGTCAACTTTGACCCTTCCAAGCACTCATTTCCCTTGCAGACATTGCTGTCTGATCCATTGATAGAGGCCTGAGAGTGCCACCAGTGGTCTATAGAGGTCAACAGTTTAAAGAAGGGTAAAAAAGCCACGTTAATTGTGTTGTGTCTCGGTGGCTGTGATGGACAGCCAGTAGCCGCGCAGACACATTAACAAAACCACTTGGAGCACTGACCACTCGCTGACCTCTCCAGACAGTCCAGGTCTCAAGGCCCTGAAAGACTAGAAGAAAACATCCTTACAGACCTCAGGTGCTCAGTCAGATTTGGTGACTGATGTAGAGAGCAGGCTCTTCCTGTGGTGTGTGTGTGTCTGTGTGTGTGTGTGGCTGTAGTTGGCCTCTGGGTAGCTCTGTGTGACTATGTAACCCTGTTCCTCACCAGCTGGGACTGCACTGGAAACTCAGCAAGAGGAAATGTGAGAGCAGCAACATGATGGAATATGTGAGTGAGAACTTAGTTCTGCTGTCAGTATGATTATGCAGTGATATTTATAGACGTGTGTACTTCTAGAAGGCAATTGTAACTAGCCCTATTATCACAGAGGAATTGCACACCAGTTGTGCCATTTTGATTAGTACATTCATTCTAATGCTGGTTCAATGCTAGAGGAAAACACACCGTTGATATGATTTAAAAATCTGGTGGTTTTATTTTATTGATGTGCAGCAAAGTATATTTCTGTGATTTTGTGCACTGTTACATTTTTCCCCCTTATTTCTGTCTCATCTGCCTATATGCATCCTTGTTTCCACAGGTGATTCTTATAGAATTCTTACCCAAATATCCCATTTTTCGGCCAGACTGAGGAGCCGGCGGGCAGATCCTGGTGTTGTGTCCCTCTCTCCCATCCTTAGTGCCTTGTACATATGTTGGACTGAGGGTCATCACTGGCATCTGGACAGCTCCCCTCCACACCCTGACCCAACCTCTTGTCTCCCCTCCCCGTACCTTGTACAGTAGAAGTTGCAACACTGTCACTTTGTTTTAGAGCAGATTTTGCACATTTCCTGATGTAGTAGAAACGCTCCTTTTGTTGCACTGAAAAACATTTGGTTTTGTTACATACGATGACAATTGTATTCTCAAGACAAAAAGACAACAGAGAACTGAAACTGTTTAAAAGTGCATTTACCCCAAAGAGCCATCAGTCCTCTTCACATGTTGTATCAAGATATCTTTGTAAGAACAGGTCACCTTTTGGTGCGTATTTGCCTTATGTTCAATGACAACCTTTTTTTCTAATGAGATGAGTGGACGACAGGGAGGATTTGCTGTATAGAACTTGTTTTACCGTTTAACAGGTTCTGCTGTGAGGTTTTGGGCATTGCCTTCTGAAACCAGTTGTTCTTTCCCCACATCGGGGAAAAGGAGGTGTGGAATGGTCTGGATGCTTGGACTAGGACTTGTGACAGAAGTCAGCACCATGGTTTTCCTGCACTTTTGGAGATTCTCCTCGGGCTACGTGTAGGGGGGATGTCACATGACTGACTTGTAAATATATATTTGGATAAGCTGTACAGTGTGGTATGCCATGTTTACATAATGTTTAGCAGAGTTCATTTGTCTTTTTGTTTTGCCAATATATACCTGTACTATAGATTTGTTAATGAACAAGTGTCTCCATAATGTCTCCAAGTGATATTGACCCGTGTACCTTAGAAAGCCATAACCTTTGATGTACATATTGCCAGAGTTTAAGGCTGAACATTGCACTTGAGTGATGAAGGAGGTGAGGGTGCCTGTCCACTCTCTGGCTGACTCCCAGAGACTGGGCCTTTTACACTGATACCCACTGGCTGTGGAAGCATGGTCATGCCAACCAAGGAAGCCATTTCACAACAAGCAGAAGTGTCATCTATTTCAACTCAAGTGTCATCATGTGATGGTTTCCTTTTCCATTTAAAAAAAAACCCTGCACTTTGTTGTATCCTCTCTCTCCTGCCATTTTCAATGCGTCATAGTCTTGGGGTTAACCTTTCACATTTTACTTATGTTGTTGATGTGCTAACTGTGCCACATGTGGACACTGTCTAGCACTCGCTGAGGAAGTTTGCCCTCTGAAAAAATGTGTCACTCACCAGTTAATCTCCCTCCCTTTATATGTAGTCAGCCCGCTGCATTAGAGTGCCTCTCGGACTTGTAGATGAACCTTGGAGAAGAGCTGTGCTCAAGGACAATGGTTTAATTTGCCATTAATATATCGGTCTAACAGGGAGTCAGAAATCTCCTCTCAGTATTGGTCCTGTTACAGAGTTCTTGTAAATGTCTGTCATTACCCAATCCTACGGAAAAGGCTTAAATAAATGGTTGATTTTTACTTCTCTTTTCCCAAAACTGGCTTTTGTGTTTTATGTTTTACAAATTGATTCTGTCCTCTACAAACATTTAAAGATGGGTATTTAAAATGCATGGCTTATAATACATTCTCCCTTATTTACATAGCAATGACTGTAGCTGTTAGATTATTGTTAAAAAAAAACATACTGCTTGTAAAATTACAGGATTATAGCGCAGTTACACTTTAGGTGATCTAATTGGCTAACTATGGCCTCATGCTCTGACAATTTGTTTTGCTTAACAAGGTGTTGAATCGTTAACATCCAAGGCACTAATTGCTTACCACTTAAAAAAAATTAAGAGCAGGTTTGTAGCTACTTCTGACACCACCCAACCCCCCTCTGCAGTGCAGGCAGTGTTTGGCAGGCCCCCTGGCTCTGGTGTGGGACCGAGGCAAAGAATCCTCAAGGAATATTCCCCTTACTTACAGAAGTGTATAGTAATGTCCAGATATATGTTCTGGGATGAACAAAAAATATTGCATTCAGGCTCCATTATGTTAACATTGAAATTCTCTGAACAGTGATCTTAACATGCTGACATTGTTTGAATACACCAATGTTGACTATTAAAATCTAATATCTGAAATCTAAAATGTTAAAAACCAAGCTACTATCAGTTAGACAAACAAACATGAACATCAAACTTGAAATCCTCCCAAAAGACATCCTGGTACCCAACTTGCCCCCAGGGGGCAGTGTCTCATATGCTGAACTGAACTGACCATTGGGGGAGGAAGGGCAAAACCAGTATCTTGGCATTACAGTAGGTGGGAAACTTCAGACTATTGTCTGGAGTCCATGAGGGCACTAGAGTGTTGCTCAGAGTGTAGTGGTGGCATATCTGGAGTCCATGAGGGCACTGTAGAGTGTTGCTCAGAGTGTAGTGGTGGCATATCTGGAGTCCATGAGGGCACTAGAGTGCTGCTCAGAGTGTAGTGGTGGCATATCTGGAGTCCATGAGGGCACTAGAGTGCTGCTCAGAGTGTAGTGGTGGCATATCTGTAGAGTGCTGCTCAGAGTGTAGTGGTGGCATATCTGTAGAGTGCTGCTCAGAGTGTAGTGGTGGCATATCTGTTTGCACCTCCTGTTTTCTTTACGGCAGCTGCTGCCTCCACATCTGTAGCAGCAGGGAGGCGACAAACATCTGAGAGAATGTGCCAGAACAGAGGCCCTCCACGCCGCCAGAGGGGGTTTCACTGAGGCTTTTGTGCAGTGAAGTCCCCAACACTTGTAAATCCCAGCTGACATCTCTCCCTTGAAATATGATTTGTTTATGTGTTATATAGTTGAATTATTGTCTCTGTGCCCCTTGGTCTGGTGATGGCACAAATTGATCAGTGTACCGATTGTTCGATGTTATTCTACAAATATAAACATAAACAAACACATTCACTACAGCTAAACATCATTTGATGTTCTCCATTGCTAAGGCACCTTGTATTTTGACTCCTACATACATGTTCAAACATGTACATGAACCATTGGATGAGAAATCTAAAATACTTTTGTTGAATTGGTCATTTAGTTGTAAGAAAATTGCAAATCTGACCGATTAGTCAGTCGAAACACACACCAATGTTGAAATGTGCTTTATGTATCCAACTAAGCTCAATTAATTCATATAGTTGTATAATGGTTCTTCCAACTCAGTACATCTTATAGTCGAAAAAAGGGCCCGGCTGACCATGTGATGAAACCATATTGCTTTATTATATAACCACAGGGACCCAGGGGCTGGCCCCTCCATGTTTTTGCCATCCCTGGGGGGGAGGGCTGGGGTTGAAATGGAATGCATCCACTGTGTGTGTGTGTGTGTGTGTGTACACTACACATAAAGCACTCATCCACCCTAGTAATACAACAGAGAAGCAAAAAAAAAAAAGGAATCGTTGATTGCAAGTTTTTGGTCTATTGGCATTTAAGGCAGGTGTGCATAGATTCATCCTTCGTATACATATGCAAGGCACCCAAATAAATCAACATTCATCACAATGCATTCAACAAAACTTCAAATAGGTAGCCAATTATAGTATCAAACCCCAATTAATACTGCAAATCTAAAGTCATTATGATGTTCTAGCACAGTTTAATAGAGTATTTGGTAAAAAGTATGAGATTATCAGCATCATCAAATCATAATCCACTCAAATTTGGTCTGCTCTCAGAGGCATCTCCCCACACTCAATATACACGTAGGTCTGCCCTTATCACAGGGGGTATGGAAACTGAGAGCTATATGCAACAATTAGATTCACTTAAAATGAATGAGGGCATATTATACTGTATGTTCTCCCTTCTTGCCTTCATCACAAGAGGGCAATTCCACACAAAACGGTCACATCCATAACGCCAACACAATGCAATGGTATTTTAGTTAGCGTTATGGGATGTGACAGATTTGCGTGGAATTGCCCAAGAGTAACATTGCTTTACTGATTCAACACAAAACAGGCAACTCTGAACTTTATGTTTCATAAGTGTAACATTCAACCAACTCTCAACGTTCTCAACAGCACTCTAAAAACAGACATTTAAACATTGTCTTCTGTGATAAAACCTTAGGTACCGTCCTGCCCATTAACAGCTCACCACAATGACATTGCTGAATGGCTTTGTCTCATCAATCAAACATAAACAAGAAGATAAAACACCTTCAAGACTTTTGCCTAAATATAAATTGTGTATTCCTTACATAATCCTTCATATTGAATGAATTCCTGGTTCTTGATTGTCAGTTCTCTTCCCTGATTTGCTGTCATCTGTCTCCAGGGGCAGCCATTTGCAAGCCAGTAACAGCGGATGGCCTCGAGTAACTGCACACCGCAGAGCCAGTGATCAAACTCTACATAAAACATTGATAGCAATTAAAACACTTCCACGGGGAGCCCAACTCTCTCATGCTTCGTCCTGGACAACGGAGACTTGGAGATACAATGTGACTGAGACTAGTTTTTTTCTTTAGCCAACGGGCTTCCATTTTGCAATCAGTTCTCGATCGTGATGCACGAACCATAAAGAGAGCGGCGTCCAGAAGACAGGCTAGGGCAGACAGGACAGAGGCGTCGGCTAGACCAGACTGCCAGGCCAAGAGACTACAGTAAGAGTGACCTTGTTCTTCTGCAGCTTGAGCATGGGGATGAGAGATGAGTTGTTCATGCCCACGGTGGTGGCGCCATTAACGGCCACTATCTCATCCCCGCACCTGTGGGAGAGCAGGCAGACGGCAAACTCCATGAGCACAGCACTTCATTCAAACAGCCTGAACCCAACCCCCCAACCACACACGCACACCCATCAGTGGTGATGCTATTTATAACCCATCTCCAATAAATGGATATAACAAAAATAAACAAGCCTGGGCCTCGTATTCAGTCTTTCCAAATTTTTTGGAAAGTAAAACTAGAAACTCTTATCTTCTCTTATCTTAGTGGGTGCTTTGAGGAGGCAGGCTGACTCACTTGAGGCGCCCATCAAAGTGGGCCGGTGTTCCAGGCACTATGGTCTTGATGAAGAAGGGCTGCTGGCCGCGACACTCCTCATAGCCCCCGACGATGCTGAAGCCCCAGCTCTCACTGTTGGTCTTCATCAGGACAATGTCACGGCACCAGTGCATGTTGCTTGGGTTTAAAACATACAGTCAGTGTTGATAGGCAGGCAGCTCAACTGGAGTTATATGGCTTTGTGTGCACAATGTGTATGCAGTACACATGAAATGAACGTTTACATTTTCAGTTAGAAAAATGATCATTTCCTTCCGGTGAAGTGTACGCAACATTTAAAAACACGCATGTGACAAAAATGACAGCAGGGCAGAATGGGTGACGCCTGATCTAGCCTGCGTAATGCCGGACCTAGGCGGTCTCACCTGGGCAAGCCCAGCCAGCGGGTCCACAGCGGTGCCCAGTTGATGTCGTCCTCGCGGAGACTGTCCCCGGCCTCCTCCTCCTCCTTGGTGGCGGCGTCTGCCTCCTCCTCGTCCTCCTCGGTGACTGTGCGGATGACGCGCAGCGCCACCGATGGCTGGGCCGTCTGCGTCTTCAGCGCTGACACCGCCTCGTTGTACGTCAGCTGGGTCAGGTCCACGCCATTGATGCTCAACAGGATATCCCCTGCGCAACGGGAACCATAGCAACCATTAGCCCCAACTCAATAGGCTACATGCAAAACCAGATCAGACAGAGCATCTGGATTTGAATATGGCGTGGCTGGAATGTCTGCTCATTTGGACTATGACACGACACAGATCACCGTAGAGGACACACACACACACACACACACACACACACACACACACACACACACCTGTTTTGATGGTGCCATCGCGATGCAGGCAGCCAATGGGCTGCACACTGGTGATGTAGACGGGCAGGCGGCTGCGGCAGTCTCTCCCGCCGGCGATGGTGATGCCCAGGGAATGGCGCGGCTCTTTCTTCAGGCTCACAGTCTTCTCCTGGCATGAGAACCCGCTGGGCGGCTCCTACACCGCAACATTGGACATGGAGAATCAGTGTCCGTCTACGAGGGGCAAATGTCATGCTGTTGGGCTTTCCTTACCAGGAGAGTCACTAAGGACACAATGCACGTCATTGTATTGTTCTGGAAGTTTAAATACTATGCTGGATATTACTTTATTAAATAAAAGTCAAATCACTCAATCGTGCAGGGAGGGTAAGCCTGCCTACTCTGGAAATGAAGACGTTTGCCCGGGCACAGCAGTGTTTCCTCTGAGGCCGAAGGAGCCCAGATAAAAATATAATGGATGGAGTGACCTCCTGTGGGGATACAGCTTGTGCAAACAAACACGTCAACGTGACACATCCCTGAGCCAGCAGAACACAACACAGATCTCTGAGGGCATGTGCCAAAACTCTCAGCCACCATTACAGCGCCTCTCCCCGGCCGCACCCCACGCTGTGTGGAGGTGGGGGTGTGGAGGTAGGGATGTGGAGGTGGGGGTGTGGGCTGGATCACTCCTTCCTACCCAGCAGGAGAGCCCACCCCCCAGCAAGAGCAAAGGCTTGAGCCCAGCAGGCCAAAGCTAACTGTCACCAGCTTTGATCCTCTGCCACCTGAAACCCCCCCCCCCCCCCTTTCCCTCTTACAACCACCCAAACACACACACACACACACACACACACACACACACACACACACACACACACACACACACACACACACACACACACACACACACACACACACACACACACACACACACCAGAGGATCTTGGCCGGGGAGAGCGAGAGGGGAGAGAAAGGGAAAAGCACCCTGCATGTCCCAGCCACCTTTTGATCAGAGAGGAGAGGAGAGGAGAGGAGAGGAGAGGAGAGGAGAGGAGGAGAGGAGAGGAGGAGAGGAGGAGAGGAGAGGAGAGGAGGAGAGGCTGCCAGCGCTGCATCTGCTCCCTATGCCTTTCACCTCCACGCTCCGCAGAGGAAGTGACACGCTGCCGGGGTGTGACTCCAGCGCGGTGTGAAGAGAGCTGCTCTCACAGCAGCACCAGCAGGCTGCTCTACCCTCACTCTGGCCAACGCACGCTCACTCTTCAATCTCCCACTCTCTCTCCTGCTCTTATGCACTCATTCTCTATTTATATCACGCCACTTTCTAAACTATTCTGACTTTTTCAAGAGCTCATTTCTAGTGCATATTCTTCTATATTCTCTTTTATCACTCACTCACTCACACACTCACACAGTCAGTGTCAGTCACACATCCACTTCAAAAGTGCTGAGTAGCAGCAGAGCCTTTGCTGTGACAGGAGAGGGATTAAATAAAGATCTCAGTGTGGGAACCAGATCATGAGGTTGAGGAATCCAAACATGGGTGGGGGGGTCGAGTATGCCTGAGTACATTTGGTCTTGGGGAGGCTGAGCACTTATTACAAAAAGCCACACAGACAGGACCACACACACACACACACACACACCTCCAAGGGCAGAGCAGAGGGGGATGGTGGCCAGGGATAGGGACAGTCTCTCAGCCTGGAGAGGTCAGGTGGGCTTACCTTCACGTATGTGGAGCGGCGTCTGAAGAACTGCAGTTCAGGGGCCCGTCTGGCCCCCCGGAGCACCACCTCAGCTCCCTCCTCAGGCTCCGGGTGCCTCATCACCACAAAGTTCACTCGCACCTCACTAGCCTGACACACACACACACACACACACACACACACACACACACACAACACACCACGTAGGGTGGTCATTTTACACAGTCATATGCTCAGCTGGTCTTGTCAACATGGCATTTAGTTTTCTGTATCTGTCTATAATGTTGCACAAAACACTACAACTTATTAACTCTACTAGAGCAACACCAGCTTGACTTGATGCCATTTACTCTCCTTCATCACCTCCTTCAGCCTGGTCAGTAAGGGTGTGCGTACCTGTATGATCTGAGCAGCGGTCTCAGCATGGTCAGTAAGGGTGTGCGTACCTGTATGATCTGAGCAGCGGTGTCAGCGTGGTCAGTAAGGGTGTGCGTACCTGTATGATCTGAGCAGCGGTCTCAGCATGGTCAGTAAGGGTGTGCGTACCTGTATGATCTGAGCAGCGGTCTCGGGGGTCCCGTGCCGCAGGTCGTGCCCATTGATGGCCAGAACCTTGTCGTTGTTGCGCAGCTTGCCGTCCTTGGCCGCGAGTCCGCCCGCGAGCAGGTCCAGGATGAAGACGCCCGACTCGTCGGACTTGCGGATGAGCTTGATGCCCAGGGGCTCGGAGCGCTCGCGCTTCACCAGTGTCACCTGGGTGACCGTGCCCTGGCTGTGGTGTGGGTGGGTGGCGTTGGCGTGGTGGAGGTGGTGGTTGGAGGCCTGCGGTGATGTGTTGGTGGAGGAGGAGGAGGAGGGGTTGGCGGCGCTGGAGGAGGAGGAAGAGTGCTGCTCGGGCCGAGGCTTGAAGCCTTTCTCCTGCATGACGGTGATGCGCAGCAGAGCGCACGGACGCCGCAGCACACCGATGGCCCGGTTATGGCAGACGGACGCCAGGCTCACATCGTTCACCTGCGACACAGAGGCAGGGAGCAGGCAGGGTGATAAATACAGGGCCTGACCGTTACTTTGACAATTCATGGTGATATTCTCCAAGTTGTTAACTAAGGGAAATAGAGAGAAATATCCAGTCTTGGTGTCTGCCCAAGGCTGTAACAAGCATATAATGTGTATCTAACATTCAGTAAATTGAGCTATGGGAGTGTCTATAGCTGGCTGTTTACCTCATATCTTTACCTTGACAATCAGTGTATCTAGAAGATGGACTTTTAAAGCAACACCAAAGAGTTTCCTGTGCCTTAAAATAATGTTTCCAAAATAGTTTCAGTGATTCATCCACTTGTAACAGGGTGAACGACACTTCTGCACTCACTTCGCGACACTTATTGGCTATAACCACACTATGCATGTTTGCCAGATCAGGTAGGGGATCTGTAGTCCGATGGAATGAGACATACTCTACCTTGTCTGTAGACATCGTTATTTCCAAAGCCGGGGCTGGATAAACAGATAGCGTGCGTGCGACAGAGGAAAAGTGCTTTGGTGTTGCTTTAAGGAGATATGCAGAGGCTGTGCTTGTTGCAGTGATTATCTTAAAAAACAGCTAACATCCAGCAAGATCACTGACTATGGCTTTAACACCGAGACAGACATATGTCTCGAACATCATCATGCATTATGGGAAGGGGAGCAGCCACACCATCCATTAGACAACCATTTCCACTAAGCTCAGCTGCTGGCCATTCTTCACACGTGTAAATTGGTGCCGGTTCTGCATGCCTGAGGGGATTATTTATTCTGAGGTCGCCAACTTGAGCACAGTTCAGAAGGGCTGCGTTCAATGTGTGACTCCAGTGTAATCTCAGTCGGGGCATTTCAGTCTTGAAAAATGCCACGTCTCTCAAGAGCACAGTAAGTGTGACCTCGGCTCTCGCTGTGGTCAAGAGGATGTCGAAAGGAGGAGAGAACATTTGGGAGGTGAATGAGGGTAACCTCTATCTCTGGCTCTCGCGTCCTCTCCCTCCTTCTCCAAGGACTGGGTATTTAAAGAATGTCTCAGAATAATTTAGCTGGTGAGCCTACACCAGCAGCACAGTGTCGCTCTGACTCGGTGAAACAGCGCAGGCTCGAAAAAAAAAAAATCAATGGCATCGACCAGGACCGAGAGGGGAAAAGAGAGATACCGTTTCAAGGAATGAGAAATCAGATCTTCTCGCTACTTTGGCGATCTCTTTACGGACAAACTGGCCCCTCACAAAAGCCAAACGTTGTTCAGATAAAGCCGCCACAAAGCACCCCATTGGGCAAGACAGCCTCTCGTTGAGATTTCTGTGCGTTTGTGATTGGTCAGAAGAGGGACAGAGCTTAGAGGAATGATAGGCCTGGGATTTTTGAGATGAATGTTGAGGCCACTCTGTGGCTTGGGTTTAGTGTGGCAGTGCATTCCAGGACTGCTGGGGGGAGAAATCCTAGGAGAGCTCGGGACTGTGGGAAGACAAGAGGCAAGTGGAGAAAAGTGGGACAGCGTGTCATCAGAGGCGGAGGTTAACCCACTGTCCTCTATTCCGTGTGGGTTCAGGCATCACTTAGCTCAGCTTTCACGTAAACAACACACTCATTAATAAGGCCGCGCACTGAGAAACTACAATGACTAACTTGACAGACTCTTAAGGGTCATGGGTTTTTAAGAGCCTTCTGAAAAGCTGGAGCTGCCCGTGTGTCTCCAGCCTGGGAGAGAGAGAGAGAGAGAGGGCCAGGCAAGGCCGACATTGAAAATGAGATCCAGGAGATGATAAAACTCGATGAGAGAGCGCCCAGAATAAGGGCTCCATTGTGGAATTAATCCTGGAGAGAGACCAGCAGAGCTGACATTTTAACTCACTTCACCTGTTCATGAGAAACTCACTTCACTGCTCAGGAGACAGGATATTACAGGGCTAATGTTTCACGTACGGTTTCAACTCAGCTCGGAGAAAGGGTCTTTGAGTCAAAAGTAGGACATAGGGGTCAACATGCACAACACGCAGTCTGTGTCCTTTGACCAGGTGAGCCTTGCCAACGAAACGAACGACTCATCCCAAAACAACAGCGATGTAATGGCTGTCAGGGAGCCAGTGGAAAACATTTCTCAAGCTTCCCTTATCGTCGCCGTGAGACCCGTCCATCCTGTCTGTTGACACGACGCCCAGAGGACCAAGCTCACCGCTTTGTTATGTGACAACCGATCCTCTCCCAGCCTCACACTACACTCAGCAGGCTAGGAGAAACCATACACAACCTTTGGGCCGCTCCAGACGGAAGCTTTTTTTCCGCCCTAAGCATATCCATGTGGATGGAAACTAGTGAAAAGGGACGGAGCTCTTCGAGTGCTGAAAATGTGTCCAAACACTGGGGAGTTTTCACCACACAAACAAGCACACACATGCACACACACACACACACACACAAACACACATGCGCGCACACACACACACACACGCACTTCAAGAGAGAGTGGTCAGCATGGTTGGAATGCAAATGTAAACACCGCCCTGCTCAGGAGTATACACTCACAACACTGAGCAGAAACCAGGAGCAGGTCACATTCCGGATCACTCCAGTCACTCAGAGGGCGTAAGATAAACACAACACACTATAGCCTTGTACTTAGCACATCTAGATCAAATGTTTTTTTTAAGTTATGATTGGCAGTGAAACGTACTGTAACAATCTTCATAATAACTAGCATGAGATATTCTAGCGCAAACCCACTTGATTTACCAACTAGTTACAGTGAGCAAAAAAGCCAACCCAACTGATTGGCTTGATAAGAGGAAATGTTCTAGGTGGACTGGGCATGCACTTTTCCATGGGGAACGCACCCCGTTACCATGGTTTTGTTCTGTTTTCACCTCCACCTGTACCTCCTGAATGGATTCTCACCTCAAGAACGTGGTCTCCAGGAGACAGCTTGCCACTGCGTGCTGCAACAGAATCGCGCACAATCTCCTGGATGACAATGTTGCCCAGAGGGGTGTCCTTCCCGCCCACTATCCGCAAGCCCAACTCCTCCTCCGGGTCATCCCGGAACAGCTCCACCACGTTGGCCTCGGCCACCAGGCTTGACCTCAGGTGAGTTTCTACAAAAGAGTTGCACAGTGATTAGCCACTATTGAACAATCACTTTTCACAATGCCACTAAATCAACATGAATGGAGTCGGGGCACTGTGGGCACTGTGGGCAGTGTGGCACAATAGGCGAGTGCCCACGGGGACCCAGGTCCCAATCTGGCCTGCGGTCCTTTCCCCGATCCCACCCCATCTCTCTCTCTCCCACTCACTTAAGTCATTCTTCACTGTCCTATCCAAATAAAGGCAAAAAGCCCCCCCCCCCCCCGCAAAAATGCAAAAATCTCTACTACAGTTGACAAATTTAATTTTGAATCAGTCAGATAAAATCAGTAGCATAAATAAAGTGCTGTAGTCTCTAAACAGTCCTCACAGATTTGGACCATCCAGGTTCCCTTACCTCCTATGGTGAGTCATATCCGCCTTAAGTCTCATAATCCCCCTCAGAGGCTCATAAATGCTCAATGGCGTCATGCAGGTATTCTACTTGTTTCATCTTATTAAGCATCCATCTCTACATATAAATTAAAAGGGGTTGAACTTGTGTCTTGGAAATTACCACTACAAGCCCACACCTGATTTAATGTGAGCGCAGGCTATGATTCATCGTGCAACATTATCCTCTCCAGGTGCTCCTGACTTTCCTCTTAAGTTTATCTCTCATGCATGATGTCAAAGACAAAACCCCTTTGTTGCCAGGTTACAGCGTGTGATAAACACGCCTTGAGGCGTCACTGGGCCATGACAGGCACAGGCTACAGTAGGCGCTTTGCTTTTGGACACGCTCCCCGTGAGCCACTCAGACAGTGACTGGTTGATGAGTGCCACTTTCCATTCCTCAGTCTGACACGCAGTGGAGAGAAGGCAGGCGTCTGTACCAGCCCCCCCCCCCCCCCCCCCTCTCCTCCTCCTCCTCCTCCTCCTCCTCCCACTCCCACTCCCTGGCACAGACACATCAAAGGCCTCGGCTGTTTGGTTTCTGACAGTAGGTCAACACAGCTGGGTCTCCATTTCCTCCTCACTGCCTGCTTTTGTCGACTTTTCACGCGTCCACCGCCCCCCTTCCACCCCACCTCCCCTTCCTTCCAATATGGCGTTGTGTCTTTTCTTTCCTCACCGAGAGGTTATCTTTGACACCGCCCTTGTGTGTAATGATTTCAATCTATCTGATACTGTGGAGGCGACAAATAAAAGTCTTTCTGATCGTGCAGTAGGCGCCTTGCGGTGTGTTTATGTCTCACCCAAGCAAAACTGATTTAGCGATATGTTCGGTTCTGCCCAGGCTCATGAATTAGCCTGCCGGCTTTGACTGGCTGTTTTGAGAGGTGCAGGCAGAGAGCTCTTACCCTCCTCTCCCTCCTCGAAGGCAGGGTTGACCAGGCCGGGCTCTGCTGGGCCCCGGGGGGACGCACGGGAGAGGGTGGGGGTGGATTTACCGTCCTCCGCCTCTGCTTTGCTGGCCTTAATTTCATTCCAGGGAGGCCTCTTCCTCCTCTCTGCCTCCTCACGCAAGCGTCTGAAAGCAGGGCATCTGAAAGAGAGACCAAAAGAAAACAGAAATAGATTAGAGAATGAACATGAGAGAGAGAGAGAGAGAGAGAGAGAGAGAGAGAGAGAGAGAGAGAGACCCTCATTTATGGGTAGTCTGCCTATCCCAGTAATTAACCTCAGAAGACATCCTTCACAACATGGCAGCAACAGCAACTAAAAATATCTCCCACACACAACTGCTGACTAGCGCTTTGTTGTTCTAGGGAGGTGAACAGAGGAGATAGTGGGAGTTGTTGGTCCGATCCGTGTTCATTTATTTGTGTAATTAGAGTTAGTGGCGAGGAACATGCTTACACACAGTTGGGTTTGGACCCGTGCCAGGCAGCAGAATTGATGTGGACAGAAAGCCGAGAAAAAATGGCGAGAGACAGAGGGAGGGAAGGGAGGATAGAGAGAGGAGGCTAGGAAGAGATGTGTAGACACAAACAGAATGAGAGAGATAGACAGAGAGAGAGAGAGGGAAAGGGATGAGGCGAGGGAGGCTATGCAGATGTGCAGGCTCTTTTTACTGCATTGCAGGAAGAGGAAGAGGGGAACAGGTCAAGCTGGAGCCGAGCTCAGGTCAAAAATGAGGCACTAGCAGTGCTATTAGCACTAGCTCTCCCTCTCTGTCTCTGTTTCCCTCTCTGTCTCTGCCTCTCTGTTTCCCTCTCCGTTTCCCTCTCCGTCTCTCTCTCCCTCCCTCCCTCCCTCCCTCTCCTATCTCACTTTCGCTCCCCCTCCCTCTACCTCTCCACCTCTCGCCCCCTCTCTCTGCCTCTCGATCTTTCCACAGCCGGGCTCTGCGTCTGAACTTTGCCTCCTCTCTCTGTTTACACTGGTTCATGTGAAATGAGCACACCTCAACCTTTCGGCCCCAGAGCCCACGGCCGGCGCGCTGGAAGCGGAGAGAGTGGCGCAGATGTTGAAGCAGCAGAGGCAGATAGAAGGCAGCTCAGGCAGCGAGAGACTGCGCAGTGCTAGCCAAGCCTGCCCGCCCGTCCTGCCGTCCCGGGTGGGTTCAAGTACAGTGTGAAGTGATAGAGTGTGTGGGGGGGGGGACTCCAGGGGGAGCCATGTTGACGTTTTGGGTGTTCTCACTGGAATTTTGGCAGCGCCGTGGAGGGGTGTTGTCAACCCCCCGCCCCCAGAGTCACCCACCACACACACTCAATGTTACTAGAAGAGGAGACGGCAAGACTGGCCAAAACTCAAAAGGAGTCCATTCATCATTTCACGCTCACTGTTCTCTCTGGCAGGAAGGCAAAACATAGGCTGCACTATCGAACCCTTATTCCACCCCCATAAAGCTACGAGCCTCTGCAAAATGTGCTGCCGCGGCCCATCAGAATCACTCTGGAGCTTTCCCCTCAGATCTCTGCTCCTCTGCCCCAGCTCCCCCTCTCTCCCTGCCTATCTTCCTCCCAGTTTCCTGTGTCATGCAATTAAGCATTTCCCCCTCCGTCTGCACTCCACAGAGTGTTATCCCAACTGTCTGGGAGAGTGCTGCTGGGTGGCCAGCATGTGTCCTCGCCATGTTCTGAAGTGTCTAGGAATCCTTGGCTACATTTGCTTGTGCATTATTTCATGTATGGTGATTCAAGTGCTTTATATTCATATGTTTGACCCAGACCCTTATGCAGTCACCTTCTATGTCCCGGCGACCCCCGCTCTCCCTTCCTTGCACACGCTCACATGTCATCTCCCGACTCTCCTCCCATCTCCTCCCCTCCCCCTGCTCCCGCTCCAGTAACTGCTAGTGGGTGGCTTCCTACATACCATCCCATACTCTTAAGGTGTTGATACACCAGCTATGTTTTGAGCGATGTTGCTAGGCAGTGTTCCTGAGTATTGTTGTTCTGGCACACTGCCACTGATATTGGGAAACAATGTTTTTTAAATCAGTAGGCCCACTCTAGTCTCCATATAGTGTTATGGCAGCTGGACGCTGCTGACTGTAGGGAGGTACAGGGTGTCCTTCTAAAGAGTGGGTGGTAACATTCCGTCCCTTCCCCCCTGCCGCTACCCATTTCCCCGTGTGGTTGCAGGTGGTGGTGGGCACTGACCTGTGGTGCAGGTGAGGCTGGAGCTCGCAGCGTTGCATGCTGCCCTGGCACTCGGTGTTGAAGGGGCACAGCACGGTCAGCTTGTCCAGCAGGTTGCGCACCAGCAGGCTGGAGGGCCGGCATTGGGCAAGCTGCAGCCGCTGGCGGTCCACGGGGCAGAAGTCCTGCTCACGCAGGAAGCTGCTCAGGCACTGGTAGCAGTAGGTGTGCCCGCACGGCGTGTCCATGGGCCGCAGGAGCGGCTGCAGGCAAATGTGGCACACCAGCTCATCGTCCACGTCGTCCTGGTACTCGTACAGGTGGCCGTCGGGGCCCTCGTGTGCCTGCCCGCACTCCTTGCACACGCGTGCCCACGTCAGGGCCACAGCGCCCCCGGACGCCACCGCCACGGCGCTCGCTGCTGCTGGCACCCTGGCCTCCGTCATGGCTGAATCTCCAATCCCCACGACCTCCGCTTCCTCGTTTCAACCCCCCCAGGGAGCAGCCCTCAGCGCCAGGCCCTAATGCTTGCCTTCCTTAAAAACAGCCTGGCTCATCTACTTCCTCAGACACATGGCACAGAGAATAAAAAAGAAACCGGGAGAACTGCTTCAAGCAGACGCGTCTGTGCGGGAGCTCCACGGCCGTCCTCCTCTCCTCTCCATCCTGGGGTTCTGTGGTGGAAAGAGAAGGGGGGGGGGGGTGGAAAGTGAACAAAGAAATCTGAGGCAGGACGTAGACTTTTCTTTTTTGGCCCCCCTACCCCCTCCTCTCTTTTTGGCTCGACAGGAAATGACACAGTTCCATGAAAACGGCAACAATATGGAGCAGGCTGCAGCTGTATCCTTTCCCCTGAGCTCTGCTTTGCGCAGCCAGAGGAATCTGGAATGTCTGCGGCTGAAATGTCACCGCGGGCCGGCTTCATTAAAAAGGTTAAGCTCCATGAAATGATTGGAGAGCAACAAAGTCCAGCCTAGACTAATGGGCAAGAACAGAGACCTGGGACTGACAAAGTGAGAGGAAAAAAAGAAAGAAAAAACAGAACAAAAGACAGAAAGAACAAAAGAAAGTGAGAGAAAGAGAGAGAAGAGGGAAAGAAAAGCAAAAGTGAGAGAAAGAGAGCGCGAGAGAGAGAGAGAGAGAGAGAGAGAGAGAGAGAGAGAGAGAGAGAGAGAGAGAGTTGTGAGTGAATTAGGCAGAAATGAAAGCCTTCGTCACTAATGACCCCCTCGCGCCCCATCAGCAGTGGGGCTGCTTCCCCTGTGACATTCCTAATCTGCTCTAATTCCCTCCACTCTGGGAAAGCCTGGCTTTGGCCCAGCTCTGCCCTGTGCTCCACTGCCACATTCATATGGCCACCAGCATGCTAAAGAAGCCACCTAGTAACACCTCAACACACTACACTCGCATGGAGGTGAACTATGCACCTATACCAATTTCCATAAACCTAGCCATTTCCATCACCAAACAGCAGATATGAACAACACAGAGTTATTGTACGAGGCAGATGAGTGAAACACAGGAGGATCTGACTAAGCTCTACGTCAGCTTCAAGCACATTCCCGTATCACGCCGCCTCGACACAAGTCAGAATGCCAAACACCCGAGCCCTCGTAAATAAAAAGCAGCGGAGTAAACAAACAGGCAGCCAGCCCAGAGCCCAGCCCAGCCTGTCGATGTCTCGTCCAGCCCAGAGCCCAGCCCGTCCCTGTGTCGTCCAGCCCCAATCCCAGCTGTGTGCAGATCTCATTCAGAATGTACCTTCCTCTCGCCGCCAGCCCTGGATGCTGCTGCTCTCAGCGTTGTCCCTCTCCCACCGGCCACCACATCCAAACACGAAACTCAAACCCAGCGGCTGCGCTGGCTGCCTGCAGCCCCACTGAAACCGGACTCCTTCCTCATCTCTGCCACCGAGCGAGTGTGCAGGGGAGTATGAGACTGCTTGCGCGCGCGTGTGTGTGTATGTGTGTGTGTGTGGGGGGGGGGGGGGCTGTTGGTTTTGTGTGTGTGTGCGTGCGTGCGCAAATGGCCAGGCAGCCAGCAAGAGAGCCGTGTGACTGAGCAAAAAGCTTAGCCTGGAGTGAAGAGGCACTCCGTCTGCTCGAGCCGACTACAGCAGGAAAGGGAGGGTGAAGGAGCGAGAGCGAGTGTGTGTGTGCGTGTGGGACCTAGTATGTGCGTGCGTGTGTGTGTGTTTATGTGTATTCATGCATGTTGGGGGGTGGTGCAGACTGCTGATGCCGCACTAGCGTTGACAGAGCATTTTCTAAAGGCCAGCCCTAGCCACTGACCAATAACACTGCTCCAGCCTTGTAGATGCTTGCACAGTGTCTAAGGTCACACAGGACAGCAACTACCCCCCCCCCCCCCCACCCACAACCCCTCCACTCTAATTAAGGAAACAGATGAGAAATATCAGTGTTGGAGCAGGCACTGGCAATCCAAGACAATGAAAACAGATCCTAAGTCTCTCCTAAATAAAAGAATACCTCCCTGCAGACCTAGTCAGACCTCAACTCATATGGGGGGAAAAACTGACTCCAGCTGGAAATTAAATTGCAAATCATAAACAAACTACTTCAAAGTGCTCCACAAAGCAAGTTGAAACTCTCCTCGCTGTGCCAGAAATATTTCTTTATCTCAGATCTCGGCTTGAAAAACGACTGTTTTTTGTGTGTGTCGGCTTTAGCTATTCTTAGAGCACGGCTCACAAAGATGAAAAAGCACGAGAGAGAGGGGGGGGGGAGAGAAAGACACCTGAAACATAAGAAAAAGAAGGGGTGAGCGGAGGGAGAGGACAAGTGGTCCAGCAGAAGTCTCTGGCGTGCTGCTTCTGCGCTGCTCAGGAAGCAGTGGGACAGTGACCCTGGCCACGGGTGATGGATGGGGGGGGGGGTCGCTCTGGCAGCCTCTCGGTATGGGCGGAGAGTCGCTCCAGAGTCCAGGGCTGCTGGAAGCTATGTGTCAACGTCTGCTTCTCCCATACTAATGCTGTGCTTTACGACGGCGAAGCTGCCCCCCTCAAGGGTGCTGGGCCGGCGGGGGCTGACTGCTCAAGGCTACGTGTCTGTATTTTCAACCAACCCCACGGCCCCTCATCTGCTCCACTCATACTGTGCTGACTGCAACATGAACCAGTGTGTGTGTGTGTGCGTGTGCGTGTGCGCGTGCGCGCGTGTGTGTGTGTGTGTGTGTGTGTGTGTTTTGTGATGGGTCTCAATTGGAATATAAACATGATGCAGAACAATCAAATGTAAATATCTGATTTCAAGCCTGGCGCCACATGAATCAGTGAAATAATAAAAAAAAAAGTCACAGAAAAAGGCTTAAGAAATAAAAAAGTGCCAGTTAATACAAGTCTGTCCATGATCTATGGCAAAACACAGATGCCTAGATAATATGCGCTGTCTAGGCAGGCACAGTGTGAATCATTATTTTAGACACACCCAAACAGAACAACAGTGAGTAACATTAGACAGTGTGCTCCATATTAGAGGGCTAAACCAGGATTGATAATAGATTGCAAACAAGAGCCACCTCACTGCCCTTTACAACTGCCCAGAAGCGAAAAGAAGATCTGAGTAAACTCTCCCCGCACATCTTCCATTACCACACACATACTCACACATGTGTGTGGCACACACCCTCCCCTCAAGCTGCGAGGCTAGCACACATACTCTACCCTCGCTGGAGGCTCGCACGTGGCCCTTCGGGTATCCGTTGGAAAAGCATACCAGAAAGTCCCTAAGTCCCCCCCTTTCACCAGTGCATTTTGATCTACAGCAGCGATAGGACAGCCCATTCTGCCATATAGCATAATGTACCATTTCAACCATGAAGTTCCATCATGGAACAATGGCTTTGATGTTGACTTGGGGGACAAAAGAAAGCCAATGTAGGACTGCCCTAAAAACAAATAGAACATGGAGACAGTTAAAAATAGTCAGAGAATGTAAAAGTAAATCTGGCCCTTTGGCCTGTATCTTCTTTGCTTTTAAATAATTGTTTATATTTCAAATGTTCTTCTGTGACATTGGCCACAGTAACCAACATCAACCACACCACCATGGCAAAGACAGTCCAAATATGTGAGGTTAAATATTTACTAAAATCATTATGTAAGAACAGAAAGTCACCACCGCCCCAGGCTTAGGTCATATGGTAAGACAAAGATTCAACTGTAGCCTACCCACATGTAGCCTACTGAGAGTTGCTTATAAATAGAAACTAACACTCAATCATGCTGATTTGATTCAGAAAAACCTAACATTTCCAGTTATAGTGTATTCCTGACGACACCTCTTCTCAGGTGACGTCTTGGGTACTCGGATGAAGCGCCATAAATTATGAAAGTAGCCAGCCCAGCTGACAGTTTGTGACAAGGTTAACAACAGAGAAAATGTTAGCGTTGCTTCAACACCATTACAGCCCACCATAAAGAGAACAGTTGGATTTTCTATCTGATAAATGTGTTGACTATTTTCAGTTGTAGCTTCTGACTGTCGGCTAATAACCAGTAACGTTAAATTTACTCTAAAATTGCCGCCTCGGTCTGAAGAGGATATTGCCACAGGCAACGAAAGCGTAGAATGTAAAATATAGGATAGGCTATTATTCACTCGATGTATGAAAGGAACTAATATTCCTGTCTAGGTTATAGCGATTAATCCAATAGCCAATACATTTGAAAATACCATGGTGCGCTACGCGCTACACTGTGTAGCCTACCGAAACCCGTCTTACCTGTAAAGGATTTTTCCGGAAGTGGTCTAATAAAACAAAGAGCTATCGTCTCGCTGGTAAATGTTGATTCCAACAACTTTCTTCTAGCCTTAAACACGAATAAAAGAATTCGCATTAAACTCGACTTGTTAGATGTTGGAATGACCTCTTCTTACAACCCCAGGTGTTGTTGATGGGGGTTGACGTCGCAAATATTCCCAGTTTCGAACAACACATAAGTAGCTGGGATCTGGCGCTGTTTTTTCTTTTCTTTTACAGGAAGTCCAGGCAGGTAGGCTAGTATTTAAATTGGCAGGTCACCACTTCAGTCAACGTGAGTAGCTACCTATAATGTGATCATCATCATAACTAGCCTTTTTGACGCACTTGAAACTGTTGCAGTGGGCTTGTTAAGAAACTAAGAATTTAATTATAGATAGATAGATAGATAGATAAAATAACTTTATTGATCCCCAAAGGGGAAACTAGTTAGGCCAAGGGATACAAATTATTTTTAATTTTCCTTGAATTTGTGAGAAAAAAAAATGAACTGACAGCTGACAAAAGGACATTTGGTTTATCAAGTTCAAGTGTTTTTTGTTTTGGATTTATGCTTTAAATAGATTTATTATCCTAGTGATTGAATCCACATCAATCAACTAGCCTACACATTTCATGATACTTAACATTCTGTTAAGAGTTTTCATTGGACTGTATACAATTTAATAAAATAAACATTTCACACCTCACAAACATTTATTTCAGTTGAAATGAAACCTTTCCACTCTGTTCTTTGCTTTTTGTGTCTTGACTTGGCAGGGAGCGTAAAAGAGATCCCTGAATGATGCCCAATAAAGTAATAATTCTTTGTTTGGGTGACTGTGAGTTAAAAGGCCTTTGACACTTTGACTGTGTTGGTCTCCTACCCCCCGCAGGATGCAAAGGCAATTCTGTCCTGTAATAAAACTGCTCTTCCTAGGCTTGTTCCCACTGTGATTTACACGCCTCTGACTTCAGCAGAGACAGTGACATTAGCTGATCAGACATCAGAGCACAGTTCAATATATTGTAATCGGTTTTGCCATGTTTTGTTATTGGCATCATAAACTTAGCGTATTATGTCATGGCCTATCTCACAAGCATGTTGACATAATGAGATGTCTGTCTGTCATTATTTAGCATGCATTTGGAGTGATGACTTCAAGAGAATTAAGATTTGTAGTAAAAAATTAAAATGAGACTTTGTCATACATATGGTTATGACATCTACAAGATCACAAGCACAGTTCTCTGCTCATATGCCATGGTAAGCTAACAAGACTGATAACAAACAACACATTGACACAAAAACTTAGATGCCATAAATAGGCAGTGACAATTTGTTAGTTTTGTTAATCTTGTTAAGAAAATACTCCAATACTTCAGTACTCCACATATGCCCTTGCATTCAAATGAAGTGAAACATAATCGTGCACTTCTTCAGCCATTCACTGAACTGTTACACGTGAGTTAGAGTGACATCCTGTGGTCTGTTTGTGCATAGGTGGGGAGAATATGAAATCTTTAAAATGCATTATTGCTGATTGCCTACTAATCTCTATAATAATTATTGTGAGCTCAAAAGTATTATACACAGATAGAATCATTCCCATTTGTGAGTACATTCGAAATAAAGCCGTTGAGTGCTGAGTCTTTGAATCCGACATACTGTATTCACATTGAGGTATTTTGTGAACAGTTCTCCAAAGTGGACTCTGGTCATCCGATGGATGACGAGAACCACAGGTTATACACAGGTGCTAGCTGAATAAAGACTATATGACAGAGAGGCAAGACAAACACAGAGGCCTAACAATACAGCACATCCTGCCTCTCACCCGCAATGAAAGCGCAGGCCGCTCTGTTAGTGCTGGGTACCCAAGAGGAGGCTGTTTGTCTTTCCTGAGATTGGTAAACATCCTCAACACAAACAAATCTCCCCACGCTTCTAAGGAGAAGAGAGACTCACCCTAACAGGGCAGCTGCACTCTCACTCCACACACTCTTTGATGTCTGTAGGAGAGCACTGATAATGAAGCGCCTCAATGTCTTAATCCTTTTAATTGGCCCTTTGGAGAAATTCACTCTTATCTTGCTCACTAAATGGGGGTATTTAGGGACAAAAACTCTGAAGCCTCCCCCTCCCCTCAACAAAAGAGATTTTTCAGTATTTTTGAAAAGAATTGCTGCTTTTCTTTTTTATGTCTTGACTGAGACACTTAAATTGGTGTATGGTGCATACATTCATATACAAAACATGCTTGGATGCACAGACACTTACACACGCACACAAAAGTGAATGACCCATGTCAGCTTATGTCACTTCCAGGCAATAAGCTGTTGTCACTCTGTACACTCAAATTCACAAGCAGCATGCATGCATCCATGTATGTGTGGATGCACACACGCACGCACGCACGCACACACACACACACACACACACGCACACACAAACACAAACACACATGCACATACAAACATGGACACACACAAACATATTGACAGACCTGGATGCAGGTGCAGTGAATATGGCACTGATACTGCTGTGCTGTTGCCAGGAGGGCCAGAGAGCACATTAACTCCACAGGCAGCCCACCCCCACCACCACCACCAACACACACACACACACACTCACACACACACACACACACACACACAATTCAATCCAAGCAGACTTCCCTCCTCCTCCAGT
Organism: Alosa sapidissima; assembly: GCF_018492685.1. NCBI lineage: Eukaryota > Metazoa > Chordata > Actinopteri > Clupeiformes > Clupeidae > Alosa > Alosa sapidissima. Next base: position 3,693,789 of record NC_055976.1, read on the forward strand.
CCTCTCCTCCTCCCTCCCCCAGGCCAGACAACTAGGCATCTGTTTCAGCCTGCACCCCCAACCCCTGGGTCTGTCTGGCCTCCACATGCAGCTCCTAAATCAGAGCCTGGGGAGAACACAGACAGACCTCCCCTTCTTACAGTCACACACACACACACACACACACACACACACACACAGCATCCTCCCCCCTGTCCTAAACACATACTATACACACTTTACACTCACATGCCACCCCCCTGAAGGCCACAGTGTGACATCTGAGTGTCGCTTTAACAGGGTTTCTGTATTGAGTCAACACCCTCTTTTAAAGTCAGCTAATACAAGGGTTTCATTACACAGTGTTAGTTCAGGGATGCTCAAAGCTTTATGTATTGCATTTTCAAATTGTGCAATTAGCTTCTGAAAGTCTATGTTGACCACAACGCCACTAAAAATGACCTGCCACTAAAAATGACCTGTTAAGTGGATTCCATCAGCTGGCTGCTTAGATGAGGTATTTCCTCTCGCCTAATCATGAAAATTGCAAACAAAAGAGTTGCTGTGCCTGCCAAAAGAATTCAGTTTGACTAATGCACTCCCTTTTTCCCTACTGTACCCCAAGAGCAGAGTGTGAGAGTGAGTGGCATCTCATATGTTGCGCCTCACTTAGAACAAATTGGCCAGTGGCCCACCATCTTATTCCTGCCTTGTGTCTAGTATTTGTTTGCCTTCCCTTTTAACCCCTAGCCCCACTCTAGGCAGCCTGGTGGGCTTGTTTGTACCTGTCATGTTGCTTTGCTCGTCCACCCAGCAGGTCACTCTGTAACCTCTTATCAGTCTCGCAAAGATCAAAGCCTCTCAGTGATCCCTATCAGGTAATATCCCTTCCCTCCCTCCCCCCCCCTCCCTTCCCTCCCACCACGGCCTCCCTTACAGTGCTGCACTGACCTGAGCAGCCTACACTCACGTGCCTGCTGGCACTTTGGGCTTTCCTCCTCTTATCAACTGAGAGATACAGAGAGAGAGATGGAGAGAGTTTTTTTTTTCTTCTTCTGAAAGCCTGGAGTGAAGTGGCTGCTAGTTGCAAGAAGAAATGGGCTCCTCTCTCTCTCTCTCTCTCTCTCTCTTTCTCTCTCTCTCTCTCTCTCTCTCTCTCTCTCTCACATACACACACACATACACACACCACCTGTTTTTTACACATGGCCACATAGCTCATCCCATTAAGGTTAACTGAGAGGTTAATTCAAGCCGGCATGCCTCTGAGTATGTAATTTGCTCTCAGTGTGTGGGCAGCAGCAACAGTGTCACATTTTATTGGGAAGCAGCTCACTTAAGTAATTAATAGCGAGTTAACTTGGGTCATCGGCTAGTCCTTGAAGTTTATGAGACCTGCCTCAAAGTTCATTAGCTAGAATGTTAGTTGACACATATCATTACTGCTCTTATTGCCATTACAATGGACTGATGGCTGTTAGATTATTCGTCCCTGCTTCCTTTGAGGTCTGTTGACAGGCATGAGCAGACGTCACAGGAAGCTCCAGAGAATCATTTGAAATGTCCCATTCTCCTCTCACAGCTGTGTAATGTACAGTGAACACATCTTGAGAAAGATACAGCACAGACATAGAAAATAGAGGGTGTCCAAAGTCACGACCTTGTCCTGACCTGGATGAAGGAAGTGGCCACGCACCTTAAGACAAAGCAGTGGAGGAGAGAGTCTGAGGGGGCGGTCAGCACAGAGCTCTAACAATAGAAGCTGCACATTCAGCCTGGGAACCACACAAAGGCCAGAGCTGCCCCCTTCTTCCCATCACACCTCGCAATAGAGCTGGTATTTCACACTGGTCTGTGAACAGCCATTCAATCAAACTACTGTTTAACCTGACCTCTGGTCCACAAAGAAATCAAGAGAGGTCTGGAGGGACGGCTTTAAGACGAGAAGTCACGTCATCTGCCACAGTCTCCCTGCCTTATCCCTCTGTGACTGCTGTTTCTGTGCCATATAGGGTGACTAAACACACTCCACCAACAACTCGCCATTTCAGCTATCACAACATATTTGAGCATTTCAAAATGGGAGGAATATTTTTGATCATTTATGGTATGATCAACTGTTTGATAAATAACATTTAGAACCTCTGAGTGCTGTAGCGTCTACCTCCCACACACTGTATATGACTTTACAAAGGTGTATTGGAAAGGCCAGAGGTTAGTTATTTCTCAGCAAATAGCTCCATTGGGAATGCAGGCACCTCTGAAAGCCATGTCTGGGTCAAGCGTCCTCTGGCCAGAGCTGGGGGCTGAGGATGATTAGCCACTCCTCCCCACTTCTCTCTCTCTCTCTCTTTCAATGGACCAACCTCTAGCCCTTTTACCTGTTCCTTGCCTGCATCAAGGTGTGGGGAGGGGGGTGAATATCAAACAAGCCCAAGCCTTTGATGTGCAGCCTAACACAAACACTACTTTGCCTTCAGTCGTAACAACTTATTTGTTCCCTTTAGTCATTCATGGGCTCCTTGTTGAATGTCTATGCCTTCAAAGGCTTGCCCTGGTGGGCCAGAGCTGCAGTAGCCACACTGGCTCTGAGAGGGTCCTGACCTGCACGGCCGACTGTCTGCAGGAAAAGGGGCCATCTGGCTTCCTGCTCTTTAGATTTGATATTGATTTATTGGCTGTACATGTGAAGATAGGAGGACCAGCTGCCAGCAGCCTCAGTGCCCCCCCCACACACCTCCCATCACCTCACAGACAATGGGCTCTGACGCTCATCAAAGCAGCCCAGCATTTGCCTTGATTAGTCTCCCTGAGGAAACACTAACAACCCCACTCACTCCACTCACACTGTGTTGCACAATCAATACAGAAATAGTTTAGTATTGTGCAGGATATGCATTCAGAATATACAGTAAATTCATTCATTTTTCTCCATAAATTACTACATAGTGTATGCAGTCATATTTGTATGTATGCAGAACTTGCCATTTTTGTAGTCTTGAATGTGCCAAAACTGTTGGCTTCAGCCATTTTTCTTAGTGTTTCTGAATATTTTTTCTTCACAAGAGCACAGCATTAATTCCGTATAACACATACTTTGTCAGAGCAGCTTAACACCGACACCGAGGCCTGTGTCTAAAGTCACACCGAGCCACAGGGCCTTGCTTGGTACTTTTATGAATTCAAAGTGCTCCTGTGTGCCACAAGTCTACCCCACCTGCAAAGTGAGCCAGTCTCACAGTGGAAAGGTGTCAGCATGGCACTTGAGCCATCTTTTGAATCTTTCTTTCTTTCTTCTTCTTCTTCAACCATTTCATGTCATCCCTTTCTTCTCCTCCTCCCCCATCTACTTTCATTCTCCCCTCCCTGCCCCTCCTCCTACAGCAGGGCTGTGATGTAGCTGGTTTTCTGATAATGAGGTGAGAACTTTATTGCTGCTGTCTTCTGGCCCGGCACCAGCACGTGAGGAGCAGGCTGACCGCCTGGCTTTGGCTCCAGCAACATCTGATAGGCAGCGCCCCCTGTTGTCTGCTGATGAGAGCTTTATATTCTGCGTTTGTGTATTCTGTGGCATTGAAGCCATGGATTGACTTTGAATTCATCTCAAAGGAACGAGTTATTTAAATCACTAATTAAAATGTTTGGCATTCCAAGATATTAGCTTGATTTATTCATATTGCTTCTAATAAAAATGTACATTGGTAACAAATGGCATCAGATATTGTAACAGTTTATGGAAATGTGATTGGTAGTGTTGAAAAACCACAGTACATCTTAAAATATACACTTTGATACTATAGTATGCAAGTGGTCAAGAAAAACATGTTAGTTAGGGATATTGTGTCACAGGTCATACTTAACTTTCAGTTCCTCTTGCAGCCTTTCACATCAAAGCAGGAGATCAAGGACAGGCTTGCGCATGTGTGTTTCATGACATGCAGTGCATGACAATGGCCTGAGCCTCCACCTGCAGCTACAGACCCAGGCCGCAGGACGCCGAGACCCCGGCAGACAAAGGCAGTCAGGAGGCCGGGAAGCTCCCGGCACAGGATACTCTCACAGTGAGAAGGGTCTGCCGAGAGGAGGGCACTATTTAATTCAAGAGGAAGACAGGGCCCTATCTAGTACAATGGGTGTCAGTGTGTGTGTGTGTGTGAGAGAGGAGGAGTGGGGATACATGATGGGCAGAGGTAGATAACACAGACATCACATACACATACAGTACCACGGGTGTCCTGTGAAACCACTCAGGTGCTGTGATAAGGGTATATAAAGCACATGCACAAGTCATGGCAAATTATCAGCAGCATCAGCCCATTATCTTGTATTGGGAACCCCATGTATATGACAGTGAGATCAAAGGGGCCTCTCCTCCTACTTTCAAAGGAGGCACTGGCTCTTTTATTGCTCTCACGTCTAGGGGAAGCTCCCATCCCCACACTGACATTCTTCAATCAGAGCTGTCAAGGAGGGCTGTCCGATTGAATCTACTCTTTTTTCAGGCTTTTCCTCTGGCCTGGACCCCTTCCACTGAATATCTAAAGCTTTAACAACAACTGTTCCACTTTTAAGCAGCCTTTCTATCTCCTTACATATACTGAGATGCAGCCCAAATGACATATTTGGGCACCCATAATGGTAATCTGGTAGTACTATGCAATATGGCTCTGATTCACTTCCTGTTCAAGACCAGTCTTTCAGTCCTGCCCTGTCACTCCGCGTCGGCACGCCCCACCCCCGGTGAGAAGCACTGGCCAGGCGGCTCTTTTGAACAGGCTGTCGTTTCCTCTCAGGGGCTCTGTTATTCCAGTAGCCTTTGTGGAGAAGCCAAGTGGCCAAGTCGCAGACAGGGGGTGGACTCTTCACAGGTAGCTGAGGTTGTCAGCTCCGCAGGGGAGGGAGAGTCGCCTAGTAGGCAGAAAACAAACACTGGCCTTAATAGGAAAGGAGCTACAAGACCCTGCTGGGCGATCAGGGTGCAGTCCTCTCCTATTTCTTGTGTCTGGCCACAATATAGCCAGCCAGAAGCACTTCTGAGAGGATATGCATAAAATACCACAAACATATTTAGAAGAATGTCTGCTGGGCATGTGAGAATCTTTCAAATATGTGGTATTACGTATGTACATCTACGAATAATCATACATGTGCAATTTAACATTTAAATTTTACAACCATGTATGTTGTAAAATACAGCCTTATACTGTTTGTATGTTTGCGTAACTTTACTGATACAAACATGCCACTTTGATTATGTAAGATCAGTATGGGGAACACTACAGCAGGTCTGTCCAGGGTTGACAGATGGCATGATCTAAGAGCACCCTCTACTGGAGATTCTGAGTGCTAGTGAGGGCACAGCCCCCTTTCAAGACATGAGTCCTTCAGTATTTCATGCAGCTACATATTTACATATTTACATGGAGTGTTGGGCTGAATGTGCAAAGACCAATTGAAAACATAAACATAAATGTACCCATGCAGCTAAAACACTATCATACAATAGAGGCTATGCCAATGGGAAACATTGACTTACTGAATACTGCACGATGAGTGTATCCAAATCCTACCAATAAATCTACAATCAGATCATTATAATACACAGAACAGCTAATATTCATTAATTTGACAAACAATTATCTGAATTGTAAAACTGAGGAAGATGCAATGATGGAGAAAATACTAATGTCTAATGGCTCCAATTCAAATGTCAAATGTCTAATGGCTCCAATTTCAGTTTTGACTGAGCAAGAAAGCTCTATTTTACATGCAATAAAGTGCAAAGGCTACAGCAATAGAAGGCTTGTCTTTGTTAAGTGGCCAAGTTCACCTGTGAGAGACATGCTGATCCTTTCATTTGCATTTGTTTGTAATGTTCACTTATAAATGTGACAAGCTTGATTAGCATTTCTGTTTGTATCACTACATGCATTATCAATTTTCAAGAGATCAGAAAACTGGAACATATCACTGTTTAGCTACAAATCTGAAAACCAGCAGTGTATAGTAGTTTCATAGGTATATTGAAATATTCAGCTTATACTACTTAATTAAAAACCATCTAAAACAATGAACTGAAAAGAATGAAATCATCAGTAGTATTTAGCAAGCAGCAGCAGTCTGCAACAGTGACCTGGGACAGACAAGAGGTTGTCACTTATAGAGCTATAGTGACCTCTAGTGCTGAGAGCAGACATGCATGGGGTGAAGTCATCAGAAATGAGTTAGGAGAGGGCCCATGAATGACAAAACTTGACCATTCAGTTTATTGTAGAGAAACAAATGGAAAGACTCACTTCATGATGAAGATATGTGTATTTTATTTACTCAACCTACACCTACATTAAAACTACCCCTAATTTACAAATCCAGCGTTGAGAGCATTTCTGTGAAGTGCTGACATGACTAACAGGTGCTATTGATGAAGCACAATTTATTACCTTTATTTTCTTCATTCCTGGAATACAGTCACACCAATTTCACACTGATCCCAATTTATCCTCTGTAGGGTACAGCTGACTGGACAAAATCTTTCTTAGATTACTGTTTGCTTCAGCAATAATTACAAAGCTAAGTCGGAAATACAGCTAACACATTTTTCTTGTCAATGAAAGCTCTTAATGCACTTGTTTGGTTGAACTGTTGTACTGACACGATCAGCAGCAGGTCACTGATTATTTACAAATATGCCTCAGTGGTGCTCCTCTGTCATTGGTATAAAGTTAAAGCATCGTAATCATAACATAATTGGGAGGCTATGCAGGCTAGGCCATTATCCTGTTGTATTTGAGGTACAATGACAAGATGTCTCTGAAGAGTACAGTGCCTATACAAATTATTCACCCCCCTTGGATGACCCCGAGTGACTGACCTAAATCAAGGTCCAGCCAATTTGTATTGGTCACAATTAGTAAAATGGAGATTGTCGGAGTGCAGTGAATGTGTATACTATAGTAATAAAGACACCTGGGGGGGGGGGGGGGGGGGGGGGTTGGTTGTCATCAGGATGCAGAGCTAGAGTTCAGTAGAGTGACATCTCTACGGCACTTCACTCTGCTGTTCAGTGACTTCTATTCAGCATTCAACACCATCATGCCCTTCAAACTGATCACCAAACTCAGTGAACTGGGCATCAATACCTCCCTCTGTAACTGGATCCTGGACTTCATCCTGTTCTGACGGTAGGCGAATTGGACTTGGGAGATGATTTACTTTCCAGCAAGACAATGACACAAAGCAGACAGTAAAAACTACACAGAAATCGTGAACAATGTGAATGTTCTTGTGTGTCCAAGACCTCAATCCAATAGAGAATTTGTGGCTGAACTTGAAAAGGGTTGTCTGCGCCCAATCCCTGTGCAACCTAACAAAACGAGCAGTTTTGCAAAGAAAATTAACGAAAATTGCAGTATCCAGATATGCAAGCCTAATTGAGACCTATCCACACAGACTACATGCTTTAATTGTGACTAAGGGTGCATCTACTAAATGCTGACTTGAAAAGGGTGAATAATTGCTTATTTTGCATTATATATTTTATATTAATTAAAGCTGCAGTTGGCAAGTCTGACAGATTGAGGGGACTTAGCCAAAATTTTGAATGTTTACAACTCTGATGCCCCTCCCCCACTACCACTGAGCACCCTCTCATCGAGTTTGTGCTCGTCAGTGTGCACCAGACTTCACCAGACTGAGTGTGATTGACAGTCAGATTTCACACAGCCCTGCTCTGATTGGACAGAATAACCGGGAGCTGTGGATTTTTGCAAAACGAATAACAGGCTGTAGGTGGAGAGCAGGGTTTTTTCTAAAATCAGCTGATTTATTTTGTTCGGTCGGAACATAGTGTTGGTTTCAGTGAATATTATCAAAAAAATCTTGGCAACAGGTTTAACATTACTTTGTAGAAATCCACTTTCACTTTGACATTAAAGATAAAAGCCATAAAATGGGCTTTAGGCTCTGAAGATCTGCAATTCTAGAGACAGCAAAGTACTCCCATGAATATTCCCTCCTCCATGTTTCACTGTTGAATATTCCGTAACATGCTGTTATGACCTAACACTTAAACTTGGAATCATCATTAAACAGATTTTTTTCCAGCAAAACAGTGTGTTGGACAATGTCTGGCTTTATTTCCCCTCCAGAGAAGTGGTTTAAATTTCAATTTCAATTATAGAGTGCTAAAACAATATACATGTCTCATGGTGCTTTACAGAATGTTAGACAATCAGAGAAAAGAAAAGAAGGCCCATGAGTAACAGGGACGAGGAAAAACTCCCTAGAATTGGAGATACATATAGGAAGAAATGCATAGAATAGAAAATGGTGTTTAAAGCCACCTGAGGTGTATGTTACAAGAGGTGGGATGGTTATATATCCAGTATGATAATGCATGAAGTTTAAAGACTGCTGCCTTGCTAGGCTCATTTAACAACTTCTGAATCTGTAATGACATCACTTCTTATATCAGTGAACAAAGATTTATATATTATTTTACTGATTGTGTGATGACATTCGGTTTGGTTGATCTTACTTGAAATACAGTGTTACAGAGTAACATGCACTACCCCTGATACACCTTCAGTGTACATAAGGTTTTTCAACCTTTTCCTCGACTGCACTGTAAGTGTGACCAAATATCTGCTGGTATTTGTGGGTGCCCGCATCAAGGGCTTGCGGTTTGTCTGGTCATGTTGCTGATCAGATCATAAACGGTCTCAGCAAAAAAGTGAGATGACCGAAGAATTTGTTGGTAATTGTTGGTAAAGAAGAGAACCCACCATGAGTGTGGAGGGGGATGGGTCTGGGACACCAGACACCACTGTTGGTTGGTAAAAATATATAATGCAAAATAAGCAATGCATAAATATTCACCCCCTTCAAGTCAGCATTTAGTAGATCCACCTTTGGTCATAAATGTGTGAATAGGTCTCAATAAAGCGCGCACATTTGGATAAACAGCCCTTTTCAAGTCAGCCACAGATTGGATTAGGATTGAGGTCTGGGCTTGGACTCGACCTCTCCAGAACATTCACCTTGTTGTCTTTAAACCATTTCTGTATAGTTTTTGCTGTAGGCTTCGGCTCATTGTCTTGGAAAGTAAATCTTCTCTCAAGTCGTAGCTCTCTTGCAGGCTGAATCAGATTGTTCTCCAGAACTTCCATATATTTTGCTGAATTAATTTTACTTTGACCTTTACAAGCCTTCCAGGCCCTGCTGTCGAGAAGTATCCCAATAGCATGATGCTACCTAGCCTAGGTGCCATTCCGAACTTAGTCCCGCCCACAACATTTGAGGTCGGGAAGTTCGGTCTGGCATTGCTCCATTGTGGAGCAAGTATGCTCGCCCTAGATCAAATCGGACAAATCAAATCGGGCTTTACGATGATGGACAGGTGAGCAACAGCGCCTGGGGCCTGTACTACGAACGACGCTTAACCTGCCCAGATGTAACCCAGGGTTACTTTGTTAAACCAGGATTGACAAAACCTGGTTATCTTAAGTGGTGTTAATCGGTACTACGACGCTGATTATGAAGTTGATTTGTTGAGCTGGGGTTAACCTCATTGGAGTGTGTGCGCGTTCACATAAAAGGGGCGGGTTGCAGCGCAAGTCACCACTTTCAATGATGACGCGATCATCTTATTTTACGGATGAATTATTATGACAAGTTATGAGGAATTAAAACCCACTCTACGACAAAAATCAAATACGTCGGCAGTGAACAAAGCAAGGCTGTTGGCAACGTATTGCAGATCGGGTAGCCTAAATGCCTAAAAGTAAAGTTTTAGATAGATAGATAGATAGATAGATAGATAGATACTTTATTGATCCCCAGGGGAAATTCAATTTATTCCCACATCCCTGCTGGCATTTCAACATGATTCAACGGTAAATAAACGTTATAAACGTTTAAAAAAAAACCTTATAACGGGTGAATCAACGTTGAATTATGTGTTGGATTTGCAAATTGAATCAACGTAGATATCGCAACATTATGGAATACATGAATGTCCACGTACGGGCATTGCTATGAGACGTCTTCCAGATCATCTGACAAAGATAATGAATTCCCTTGGCTGACAATATATATCTTCATAGAGAATATCGTCCGGGTAGCCTATATATATTTTCTGGCGGTCTCTAAACCCCCTCGCCCTGCGAAGAGAGTCCCTCACGATTTGCGCTCCAATGTCTAGATCATCCAGGTACGCCAACATGTCTCGGGAGAAATTGTTAGTGGGGGTGGTACTTAGGGTTAACCTGGCAATAGCCAGATGAATTTCGCTCCGCCTAGCTTCACTCATCCATCTGGAACCGATCCATTGAAGTCTTGCTTCAGAAGGCCTCGGGTTAACCAAGAACATAACCTGCTCGGAGCAGGTTTGAGATGCAGCGTAAATTGCCATGGCAGCATACCTCGGTTAAAACCTATCCACCTTCCGTAGTACGGGTTAATCGGGAAGTTACGCCACATGTGATCAAGTTACTCTCGAAGTTACCCAGATAAGCCAGTAACCCCGCTTCGTAGTACAGGCCCCTGGTCTATCACGTCATCTGAGCACACTTAGATTAGGCTTATGTTTGAAACAAAACGCTGTGGCTAGAAGGATACATGGCTTCTAAGACTTCTAATGCATATTATTTAATGAGGTTTTATCACTGAAAATGATTATTTCTGAAAACTTTGGCCAAAGTTGAAATGTGGGAAAACTTGTGGTTTCACTTTCATCAAGGGAAAACAGCGCTGATGCATTACGACATGTTCCCTTGTTCGTTTGAAATCTTTGATTGACCACCTGTTCGAGGGATTTGCGACAGCCTTTCCCAGCTGTTTAACATGTTTGTAGCATATCAGTGTTCAACAGAATTATTTTTAAAAACGGAGGGGATATAGGCTATCAGTTTTTTCCTTATAACCTACACTACTACGTATGCTTATCTCTTAGATTTCGCTAATGAGTGTTGTAGGCTAGGAGTTATTGACGGCACCAGTCGCGCCTGCAGGTGTACGTCCGTACGCACTGTGCGTACCATCAGGCTCAACAACGAGAGAAAATTTCCCTGTGTGTGTGTAATGTGTATTCACACCAAATTGGCCCACCATACCTTCCCAACTATGCACAGTATCCCATTAGCTGCCATCAGGCTATTTACAATTTTCTATTATGTAACTTAGTGAACCCTTATCAAAATTAACGCGCACACGTTTTGTTTGAGCAGGAGACACAATACGCATGCAGGCACGTAGGCTACTTGTTTTCTTTTACTCGGCTATCTATCTATATATGGTTATCAGCACACAATGTTGAGCTAATTCACTAATTCAATAGGCTACTCATGATGGATCACAAGTTTAAACAACAGAAAGTATGGAGGCAGCAAAGCTAGAGAATTTATTCCAGATGGGCAAGAACAAGGTCAGAACGTTAGACTGCATTACAGCTGTTTAAAGCCAGACGTCAAGAACAAAACAAGGTGACTTTAGCCTGTATAGGGCTGTAGCCTATCTATCTAGGGTCTAGGGCTGTCCAAATGAATAGGTCATAGTAGACGTTGTTGTTGTATTATTGCATGTGGATGTTGTTATGCTATGTAGGCTAATTTTTTGTTGACCAATGCACGGCTAAACCGGGAAACGGACGGGTATTTTTTTATTTTATTTTTTGCGGGGGGTGCGATGGGTCGGGTGTGCGTACCATAGCATTAATTCCTGCAGGCGCCCCTGGACGGCACTAACTTTTAAAAGACCAGAAAACAATGTTAAGGCATTTCTGGAGAAGAAGGATGGTTCGTGTGTTTATTTCCTACACCTCATGGTAAGCTATTTCGTTGCTCTGATTGGTTAGGTCTATCCAATTGAGTGCAGAGGCATTCCCCCCCTGCATTGGTTGAAACACGCCCCATAATTATGTCCCAATGGAGCAGTATCAGACTCATATTCTGAATAGAATTGAGTATGACTACGTCAGGTTAGATGCTACCACCACCATGCTTCAAATTAGGAATGATGCATTTTTGGTGATGTGCAGTGTTTGGTGTCCGCCAAACATAGCATTTAGTCTGCTGGCCAAAAAGCTCAATTGTAGTGTTATTACAAAGAACCTTCCATCTCACATTGGAGTCTCCCACATGTCTTTGGCGAATAGTCGAGATTTAATAAGAACTTTGCCAGTCATAGAGCTTGGACTGATGGTCACTCAGTTTGTGGTGACGGCCTGCTCTAGGCAAATTAGCACATTTGCCATATTCCTTACATTCCTTAATGATGGATGATGAACTACAGGAGAAGTTCAGTGGACTTGAACGTATTTTTGTACCCATCCCCTCACTTATGCATACATTCATAAACATTCACTGCACTCAGGCGATCTCCATTTCACTAAATGTGAGACTATTAGCACCAATTGGCTGGTCCGCTGTTGATTTAGTTCAGTCACTTTAAGGGGGGTGAATATTTATGCAATCACTTATTTTGCATTATATATTTATATATTTTTAATTAATTAATTAACATTACTTTGTAGAAATTTGGTTTCACTTTGACATTAGGGGAGGTTCACGCATGCACACACCCACACACCCACGGACACTCGCAAACACACACAAACACATCCAAAACTACTGTAGGCCTTCTATTAAAAGGACAATATATGTGATATATTTATGCAATCGCTTTGGCAATACAACTGTCTAACTATTTGTCATGCCAATAAAGCACATTTGGCATGACAAATAGTAGAAAACTATTTCTGAAAACTTTGTTCAATTCAACGACTTGAATTGAGATAGGAATCAAAGATGTTACTCACCTGCTCTTGGGCACTTCCAATGCTACAGAAATTTCCCTGTACCTTTCCCCAGATCTGTCTTCACAACCTTGTCTTGCAGGTCTACGGACAATTCTCTCAACCTCTTAGCTTGGTTTTCACTCTGACATACAGAGGCTACCCCATCAACTGTGAGACCTTATAAAAAGAGATAGAAGAAAAGAGACTCCTAATAATGTCCAGTGAATTCATTTAGGCACAGGTTGACTCCAATCAAGTTGTAGAAGCCTATGTGCCTCTCCTAATAATGTACAGTGAATTCATTTAGGCACAGGTGGACTCCAATCAAGTTGTAGAAGCATCTCAAGGACTAATGATAGAACTAGATGTACCGCAGAGCGGTACAAAATATGACCGCCGCCCAGTCCAGCACATTTTTTCCACAAAAATAAATGACGCTGAAAGACCTATATGATTCTAACTGTCTCACTAAATTGCATTATCCACACTCAATTCTCACTGGTATCTGCTAGACAACAAGTACCAAAACATGATTAGTTCATAGATTTCACATTCACATTCATTTTATACAACCCCACCCCCATCTTGCCTGTTCATAATTCTGAGAAATTCTTGAATTGTGTGCATGTGTGCGTGTACATGTTTATGTTTATGTGTGTGGGTGTGTGTGTGTGTGTGTGTGTGTGTGTGTGTGCGTGCTTGTGTGTTTGCCTGCGTATGTGTGTTTGTGCATGTGCATGCATGCGTACATATGTCTACTGTGTGAGTATGTGTCATACGTATGATTACTGTGAATGTATGTGTGTGCGTGTGTATCTGTTTATGGACATGTGTGCACATGGAATGGGTTAACATGACCCCTGGAGGCAAACATACGGAAAAAATTGGTCATCCTAGGCCCTACGGTTCTCAAGATATTCATAGAAAACTGTGTCTGCCCTACCCTCCTTTCAGGGGGTCCAGTACAGCGGGGGGGCTACAGATCAAAACGAAAAACGATGGTTCCATGCTATCCATGTGGGGTTACATGCCCACCAAGTTTCGTGTACCCCGGTCTTTCAGTGTCCCGGGAATCCTTGTTGGTGTACGGTCACTAAATGTACACATCAATTATTTTATTGTAAGGCCCCCCATGAATGAAAGTTCACAAAACTTGGCATGCATTCGGAGGGTGTCATAATGATCCTACACTTTCAATTTCATGCAGTTTTGACCATGTCAGCCAGAGATATTAATGCACTGGTGGTAATGCACTCCGTTTGCAAACTGCTAAAAAACAATTCACTGAAGAAGAACAGGCCAGTGAACCCTTCTTTAATCGGTGAGCTTTTTTTCGGCAGTTTGCAAACGGAGTGCATTACCACCATCTGCTGGACTGAGGTGTAATGGCAAGTGTACCCCTCAGCCTCGTTATTGCAGCCGGGTGAATAAGGCGAATAGACCTCCCTCGTTCACCTACAAAAAGGATCCAAAGCTGCCATCTTTGCCCATGTAAGGAGATCTGGGTGTTAATTGAAGCTAATGGCAAGTTGCATTGTTATGTGTCTTTCCATTTGTCTCGTAAGTCCTCCGCCCGAGTTGGAAAGTGTAAATTACCCAGCTTTCTTGCGGCATTTCATGGAGGCACGCCCCCTTTACCTCGGAGTTCTTGAGGGTACCCTGAGGCGGCCGTATGACCTTACGACAAACATGGCTGCGCCCATAGTTGAGATGAGATGACATGTATTTTCTTTGCATTTGTAGGCTACTGTGTTGGGTATTTTAATGTCGATGCAATGCTCTTACACACTAGATCACATTGCTGCTTCAATCCGGTCACCAATTCATGCATTGCGCGGTCTTGCTGTGCGTGCAATACAATGTAACAATTTGTTTTCCAGCCGGTTTGCTAAAAAGGCTACATGTAGCACAAAACAATAACAAAGACTAGTCTGCTAATGCCCCTTGAGACTCGAGAGAAACACGACAGCACTATTGTTGAAATTGAAATAGGCCAAATTGAGTTACTAAAAAAAGTTTTTATTATTAGTTCACATTGACCATACCCAACAAGGGCAAATGAGGGACGTGTTCTCGTGTTCTAGACCATGGTTTGAATTACGGGGGGTATTGAGGGGATCCGACCCCCCTAGATGAGACTTGGACCCTCCCAAAAGAGATGAAAATAATAGTTTGGGGGGTACTGAAAAAATGTAATAAACTTTAATGTTATCCAATATTGCATGTAATTAAATGCAGTATTACCATCACATACCAACAATGCAGGATATAATCTAATGAAATACGATTTTCAAACCCTCACCCCCATTGGGCTGTACCATTTCTCTGGTAAGTTCAGACTGTGTTCTTTGCTATGATATAATACTGACAAATTAAAACAAATGCACAGTGTAGGCTGCAAAAGCCTGATATACGAATGGGTTAACAAGCGGTGGCCAACTGGTCATTTGTCTAATATTTCACTGCCTTTGTAACATAGTGATAGCCAACCTTAGAAAAACATTGAGTAGCAAGATCACTATGGTTTAACCGGAGGTCTCCCTTCCACTCAGCGGCCACGACTGCTGCTGCTGCTTAGCTTAAAAATCAGGCCTACAATCACACGCCATAGGAGGAGTTCCATAGATATACTGACACGGGGAGAGGTTTAATGAGGCGATTTATCATTGTGCATTAATGTCTTAACAAGAGGGAATCTGCACTAATATTCAGGGAATTTCGCATGTAGATTAGTGGTTCTCAACCTTTTTTAAGCAAATGCCCATACAGCCATAATTGCAACGTTACCTGCAGTTAGTTTGAAACGCTACGTGAACATATATTAATCAATTGGACCTGAAATGTCTTTCCTCGTTGCCATTATTAGAAATCAGCCTTTCTTAAAAGCGTATTGCTGCACAAACATTTTGTGATATACCATGTGAACACCAGGCGCACTATGAATTGCCTAGGCTACATTATATGAATTACCTAGGCTAAACAACGTGAAGATATTTGTTTTCCAACTGTGAACAGGTAATTTTTTTATTTGCTTGATGTTTGGTAGGCTTAGGCTATCCAAGAAAAATGAATCAATGAACCAAAGGCAGGCCTTGTTTTAGGCTAGGTGAACTTGGCTATTAAACGGGAGACTTTCTGTGGCCCATCTGTAATCAATTCTGGGTCTTAAATGTAAGTAGTATGTTTGCCATTTCCGTGCTATTGGTCTGTATGCATTTCCATGTTTGCACTGTACTGATATACTAAAAAAAAATGTTTGGACTTTGGCGCGCAATTTTACGCACGGGGCGCACCTTGAAACAGTGTTAACTCAAATTCAACCCTTCCCATAACTTGTAAGATATATTGTGCTTGCTAGTATGACTAGTTTCTTTTAAACTAGTCAGCCAGCCACGGTCATATGACCTATAGTTTGAAGGAAAATTGACTGTGAACCACAAGTGTGAAAGCATGTGTGTAAGCCTATATAAAATGGAGAGTGACGTCACCAGTCAAAATAGCTGTAGCCTACCCCCCGAAGCTCACGGTATAATTCGAACACTGTTCTAGACCAATGTCCAGCACTAACGAGACAGCTGCCCTGGTGGCATCCATGTTCTTCCCAAAAAGACTACAAACCCCAGCGTTCGCGCTAGCAACTCATTCGTAGCCTACATGTCGTACGGGTGGGCGTACAAGACTAATGGAAAGACCCATTAGCTCTGGGGTAGCAAAGATCAAAGTGTGCCGTCTTCACTTAGGCCTACCGAAGATTACAGTATCCACTCGAAGGCAGAGGACAAAACTGTGTGGAGCCGATTTTTTCGTCCCTGCGAGAGTTTACCAGTTCCGATAATTCAATATCCCCAGAGCCCGTCTACGGAGAGCCTTGCCACTCTGAATTAAAGGAGAATTCCGGTGTGATATTGACCTAAAGTGTATTGAAACATGATACCGAGTGTGAACGTATGTCTCATAGCCCATCTCGGCTTGTCCCCTG
Organism: Alosa sapidissima; assembly: GCF_018492685.1. Lineage (NCBI taxonomy): Eukaryota > Metazoa > Chordata > Actinopteri > Clupeiformes > Clupeidae > Alosa > Alosa sapidissima. The sequence goes on from NC_055976.1 coordinate 3,710,540, forward strand.
CACTCCAAAACGATAAGTCGAGCAACGAGTAAGAATGAACAACCCCATTCAAAATAATTCAGTGGAAATGCATGGATTCCAGTTTCTTCCAGTAGCAGCAACTGGAATCCATGCATTTCCACTGAATTATTTTTGGAATCTGATCCCTTATCATACCTGTTCATTCTTACTCGTTGCTCGACTTATCATGACTAAATTCAAGATGGCTGCAAACGCTAAACTTCGTGAAGATACTGTCTGTATAAATCGTCTTGTAAGTAAACTACCAGTGCTTTTTCAAAGTTCTCAATGTCTCGTTTTAAATGTCAGGGCCCTCGGAAGTCTACCAATGAAGTGTGGAGATACATTGAGCCTCGTAAATGGGTGTAAAACAGTGATTTATTTGCATGGCTAGCCCGATGCCGAAGCACCACTATTGGAAAAAGCTGTTGGTAGCATCGGCTAACTAGCGCCAGATTTTGGAGTGCAGGGGACAAGCCGAGATGGGCTATGAGACATACGTTCACACTCGGTATCATGTTTCAATACACTTTAGGTCAATATCACACCGGAATTCTCCTTTAAGTCCCATTGTCCCGAATTTTGGATGCAGTTCCACCAGAGTTCCACTGGGGGCGATCGCCATGAGTGCAGAATGAATGGGAGTCAATGGAGCTAGACGGCTAAAATTGTCTCTTTCACCTGATTGTCGTTGACAAATCTCAGATTTGATTGTAGTTTCTATAACTTCAACATGGGTTATAGGTCAAAAGTTGAATGAACGAGTACTTTTTTTGATTTCTTACAGGTTGGGTCGTTGTTGCACATAACACGCTAACATTGTGCTAATGAATGACGTCATTGACACATTTGAAAGGCTTTTAAGAACAATTAAGTGACTTTAAAAAATATAATACTCAACCAAGTGTATTTTCTTTGGCTCCCCTTTCGAATACAATACTCAAATTACTTGAAAAAAAATTATATCCCGAGAAAAGTGGATGTTGAGGGGTACAGCTCCATAGACCTCCATGCATTCTGCACTCGTGGACGAGCGCCCTCATGTGGAACCACAGAAGGAACTGCAACCAGTTCAGAAACCGGAAGTTTTCCGAGAGTGGCAGTTCTCCCCTTATTAGACATTCTCTGATATCCCCATGTTATTTTCCCATAGAAAAAATCTCAAGATAGGCTTACCGGATCTCCTTATTTGGGCAAAGGTGGTAGCCTTTTTCAGAGCCCGTTTACGGAGAGCCGGTAGCCTAGAAATCTAGACGCGCCCCTAGCGGCCGCAAATTACATTTGCTGCCAGGGCTAGTCTAGCAACTCTCCGTTGGCTTGTGAGCTCCAGAAATCGAAACTTAATCAGGCCAATGAAATCGTGTATAGAGTCGTTAGGTGGGCTTGACATAATGATTGATGGCAGAGTTGCAATGGTTTGGCTTGAATTCCCTGCTACTTGAAAACAAATAAGATGGATGTTGCTGCTGGCGAACAGTGTGACACGAGTTAAGCTTTTATTAAGTAGGCAAACGTTTGAACTAGCCAACTAGCTCCGCTGGTGGGAAACGCATGGGACTCATAGCGCTGCCGCTGTCCTTATTGCGTGCAGAGGGAATTTGAAAGACAACTGATTATCCCGCCCCTCGGACTGAGCACTGCGAACGGTGAGTGCCCAGACCCTACATTTTAATGTGGGTCTGGCTCGTCAGGCTAGAGAGCCGGATCACTCCCTATTAACTCCATTGTACCTACAATATGTTGCAGTTCCGCTAGGGGCGATCACGAATAAGTGCAAAAACAATGGGGATCTATGGAGCTAGACAGCTAAATTTGTCTCTTTCACCTGGTTGTCGTTGAGAAATTGAAGATTTGATTGTGGTTTCTGCAAGCTCAATAGGTCAAAAGTTGAATAAACGAGTAGTCACGTCCTTTCGATTTCTTACAGGTTGGGTCGTTGTTGCCCACAACACACAGCTTTCTGCTAATGAATGACGTCATTGACACATTTGAAAGGCTTTTTAGAACAAATAAGTGACTCAAAAAATATAATACTCAGCGGTTTGTATTTTCTCTGCCCCCTCTTTTGACTGCAACATTCGAATTTCTGGGCAAAAAATTATATCCTGAGAAAAGTGGATTTGAGGGGTACAGCCAAACCAAAGTCCTTTTAGGCAAGTCCCTCCACTCGGCGGCCATTTGACAACGCTTTTTGGGCACTCGTCGGGCATCCATTTCGGCAGAAATGCGCGTGCGCAAGGCTTCACGACACCAATCTTGCTCCAGCGGCGAGATCACAACACATGATTGGCACGATGTCTTCACAACACACCATATGATTGGCTCAATGTATTCACATGTCGACGTTTTGCCGAGGAAGGGGTGGGATATGTGTAGACAACGGCCATATTGGCGTGACAAACTAGCCCCATGCATTTCTATGGAGTATTTTTTGAGTGCTGTGTCTCCACATTAGAAAGTCTCTGGTACAGCTCCATAGGCCTCCATTAATTCTGCACTTATTCGTGAGCGCCCTCATGTGGAACCAGAAAAGGAACTGCAACCAGTTCAGAAACCGGAAGTTTCCCGAGAGTGGCGGTTCTCCCCATAGACATAATATACATAGACGCCGCATCGACCGCTGCTCCCTACTAGCGCTGACGAGATTTGGAGCCGCCATCTTGGACCGGTCATCCACTCCACTCAGTGTAATCTGTTTGGCCGGTGCAATGAGCTGTCAGCACACTTAATTAATCATATCTCACTGAATACCGAACAGATTTTCACGCGGTTTTTTTTGCTGCAAAGGTCATACATGTAGCTATGATACAGGCCACATTGTTCGAAAATACAAAATACAACCAATAGTACGGTAATGTTAAATCTTACTTGTGAAAAGTAAATCCCCCCGAGTATGGTCCGCCGATTTGAGCAGGAACATGCTGCACAGTGCTGTCATCTTGTGTTTTCTGCTGCAACGCAATGAGGAGTATGACAGGTCCAAGATGGCGGCCGCATTTCTTGTTTCCAGCAGCCAATGCGGCGTCTATGTATATTATGTCTATGGTTCTCCCCTTATTAGACATTCTCTGCCTTTTTGTAGGCGAACTTCAGAGGCAGCGGCGCCGGAACGAGTTTGAAAGTGGGGGTGCAAAAAAACAAAACAAAAAAAAGCTGGTTTCGGGCTGGGTTCCCCGAGACAATTTTGAAAATTCCAGAGGCCAACTACACTCTAAAAAATGTTGGGTTAAAAATAACCCAAATATAACCCAGCCGCTGGTTAACTATTGGACCAACACCACATTGAGTTATCCTAACACAATGGTCTGGGTACATTATTAAACCCAGCAGATTGGGTATGATTCTAACCCAAAACACTGGGTTATATCAACACAACGTTAGTTAAATTGGCACAATAGACTGGGTAAAGGTAACCAATGTGCTGGGTTATAACTATATAAATGTTGAGTAAAATTCACACAGTATATTGGGTATAGATTCAACCCAAACCACTGGGTTATATCAACAGAACTGCTAGTTAAAATAACCAGTTGTCGGGTTTTCTAAACCAAGTATTTGGGTTGCATTGAGAGAAAATGGGCAACAAATAGCCATGCAATGAAATAAAACAGTTCGACATAATTATTTATTTGACAGTTTACTTTATTTTTGAATGGATAGCCTACTCTAAAAGCAGCATCAGCATGTGATAAGTTACTTCCATGAAGACAGCTAGATTCCACGGTCCATTTGGGGGTCAGCCCTGTCAATCAAAGAAAGAAAAAGAGTAAATTAATCACTGCAGAACTTTAGATCAAGACTTTCACGAACCATGATCAGTGAATGATGTTGACAAACATTAAACATTCGGAGACAAAATATTAGCGCAACACACTCGGAAACCATGACCACCTCATGGAATTGTTTAACAGCAGACTGACAAACATACGTTCAGTAATATTAACGTTAGTGCCAGTGATAGTTCTCATGTTAACACATTCAGTTAGTTAAATTCAAGTTGTCTGTAACGTTAATGTTACCACCAAAAACCACCCAGTAAGTTACATGGCTATAATATGAAGCTACCCTGAATGAATTAATATGTTGTTTGGCATGATGATTACCGTACGTAGAGAGACTACTTCGACTGTATACATTAGCTGACACACATGCTGCACTAACACGAAGCATTTGTTAGAGCTAGAAGCTAGCATACCAACCGTCTGCTAACGTTAACCTAGCCAGCTGTTGGTATGCTAATTTTAGTTCTTTGTAAAAGTTTGTTTTGTTTCTGTTCAGCAGTTCATACCCAGTCAACACAGAACTATGTTTTTAAGAGTCTGTCTTTGTGTAGATTTAACATTAACATGAGCAGTAATTGTAAGACTGTAAATTAATGTTAGTTAACGTTAGCTGGCTTGAATGTCACAATTCTTAACCTGCTTAGGCTGAACGAAATTGGCAGGCAGAATATCCATTCATATCACGAAGGTATCTCTGGGTGTAGGCTACTTTTAAAATCCGTCTGAATAATAATAATAAAAAAGTTAAAAGCAGATACATACCTTCCAAAATCGCCTGATTTCCACTGCATGTTGAAAGCTGCTGGACTGCATGGACGGTTGAAAGAATAACGATTTCCCCCGAACTCTCAAATAACTATGCAGCTGTGTTAAAGTTACCCTGGTGCTGAGTAGTGTGCTCACGTCAGGTGGGGGAGAGGAGGGGCGCTGTCCTAAACTATCAACCCAACAAGCTGGGTTACAGAAAATAACCCAACATGAGTAAAAACAACCCCACACAATGACCCAACAGTTTCAACTCAGCGTTTGGGTTGAGAAAATAACCCAGCATTTTTTAGAGTGTATTAACGCACGTTTTCACGTGGGATATTACGATATAAGATAGTCTAATAATAATTAAAAAAAAAAGTCTAACAAAAAATGTCATTATGTTAGGTGCTTGGTTAGGTGCTGTGTAGTGATTTCGGGTGGTTTCATTCAAGCTGATTGGACTGCAAGTAGCGTCTTTTTACGCACAAAGTGATTTAGTCTAGGCTACAAGTTCTAAATGGATAATCAGCTAAAATAAACTGCGCCTGATATTGACAGACACAGACACACCAGCATAACCTGAATGTCCATTCAATGAATAAAGGAGGTAGTCTGTAGCCTACAATAATAATGATCACAATCTCCATTTTCTGTCCTGTGCACGCAGCCAAGCCTTGTCAATGACTGTGATGAAAAGATCTGCACATAACCTGTCACTGTTTATCCCCGTAAGAAAACGACACTAGAATTAGTTACCCAACTGTACCTGTTCCCTTTGTGTTTGACTGTAATCATGTTATACATTAATTAGTGATTAAAAATGACCTTTCTGCGCTCCATATCTGTAACACGAACTGATCTGACTTGACCCGAGTTTACGTGTAAGCCTGTGTTTGCATGATTCTCTACAACGTTTTACTGCATTGCCATGAACAAAGTAAAGGCAAAAAAGGTGTTTCTTTGTCGAACAAAATGGGATGCAATGTGAGCCTTAATTGAATTGAATGCCATGCAGGAATTTGCTAGGATCTCAAAACCGGATTATGAACATTCTTTGCCATAGAGAAACACACGATAGCGTTGGATTATAAACATGCTTTGCCACAAAAACAGAGAAAAAGGTGAGGTAAGTCGAGCTATATGAAGTTATTATTTTGCTGTCACTTCGTCTGTTTTATAACCCAGAAGGATGTACTTGGTATCAAATGATAGCTCTGTGTCTCCTCTTTCATCCGACATGCGTGGCATGACAGGTCCGCGATTCAAACGAGAGTAATGGGTGTGCAGTTGGTTTTTGTACATTTTGTACATTTTTTGTACATTTTGTACATTTTATTTTGCAGTCAGTTCGTCTGTTTTCATAAGCCAGAAGGATCGACATACTTGGTACCAATGGGTAGCCCTGTGTCTCCTCTTTCATCTGATATGCTTGCCATATCTATGCGTTCACGGGTTTGCAAGTAATTCAAACGAGAGTAATGGGTGCGCAGGTGAACGCAGAGACTGTAAATATGATGCAATTTGATTTAATTTCATGATTTTTTTTAATCTTCATACTTTAACGTACAGACAAGTGCGTGATCTCGTTGGAAAGCCCCACTTCTGCTCTGTCACGCAATTAAGGCTTCTCGCTGCTAGGAACAGTTGCGGAGCAATGTAACAGAGAAGAAAGGGTGTGTTTTTTGACGCACTTTGCATCAATAGGCTTCGAAATGGTTAAAATCTCACGTATCCCCTGAAGTGCCTTCACGTACCCCCATTTGGGAACCACTGAGCGATGCCGTGTCGGTGTTGTGGTCAACAACTGCCTTTTTTTTTTTTACCCCCGAAAAGTGGGGGTGCGTTCGCAGCCCCTGCACCGGTGCTTCCGGCGCGCTTGTTCAGAGGTCTATGGCAAGTGTCATAACAAAAGGTGTGAATTATTATGTAAATAGAATATTTCAGTCTTTTAATTTTTTATACATTTACAAAACACTCCAAACACTTGCTTTCTTGTGGGGTGTTGGAGTATTGTGTGTAGATTGATGAGAAAAACTACATAACTGAATCCATTTCAAGATGAGTCTGAAACATAACAAAATGTGGAAAAAGTGAAGCGCTATGTCTATGCTCATATTTCTTTGGAATTGAGTAAACAACTGCATTTACCTTTACAATATTGTTACACTTCTGAAACTATTTGGTAACTATTTGGTAAGAGTTTTATGCACCACTTTAAGTTTAATTTCGCTGTTAGTTATGCCCCCGCTAAAAGTCGTAAGTCAATTAACCTTTCCCAGAACAACTCTCAATCAGATCTGCGTGCTAACCATAGGCTGTAAAACAATACATGCTGCTAACTGATGTTAAGTTACAGTTACAGTGGAGCACCATACAATCTTTGCTCCACCCTCCGGAAAGCCAACGTGACCGTGATTGGTCATCGGCTGACACAGTTTAAAATACAGTTCTGCCAGTGGTGGTCAGCCAAACAAGGGTCTCGATTTCAGTGAAGTAGCTTGTCCGACAGTGTAGTGGTTGGGAATAAGCGGTTTAAAGAATTGTAGGTTAGTTTATGTGGGTTATCTTATGTATTCGCGATCACATAAAGGCTGCTAGAATAATGGCAACAGTTAAAAAAGATGATAGATTGACAAACTCGCAGGGGTTTCTCTGTGTTGGTTTTGCTGGGATTTTCAGCAAAACTGTTACTTCCCCTTTGGAGGTGGTAAAAATTGTAAGCCAAGTAGGTACATTTCATAGCAAAAGAGGCTTTATTCACAGCTTTTTGCTAATCTACCAGAATGAAGGTCTACGTGCGTTTTGGAAGGGTAATGTGGTTTCCTGTCTTCGACTGTTTCCTTACAGTGCAATTCATCTGGCAACTTACAAAAAGTAAGTATCATAACGCTACATTAGAAGAACATCCAAATGGTTTAACACAGATTGACAGTTAGTCAATGTGTGTGGTCATATACCTCCAAGATTAAATGTATGCCGTATTCACTTATGCTAACAAAACTAGCGATAGCTTGCGATAATTATAGACTGTTTGTCAACATTAGAACAATGTCCAACGTGTTGTTTTGCTAACTTAGATAGCTATGGCTAGTTAGCTCGCTATTGTCTAGGCTATTGCTCCTGTAGCGAGTTGTATTCGTTCTTAGTTACACAGCGGGACATGTCACGGTAAATTCGGCTTCTATTATTATGTGCATGTATGTTATTTGGACGCGACATGGATAATCGCGTAACATTACCGTTAGCAGCTACCTTTAACGTTACCGTTGTTGGGTGAGTAGCTGCTAGCATTACGATGACGTTATCGTTACTAAAAAGGTAGCTTGTCGTCTGTTTTACAGTTTTTTTTAATCCTTTGGAACATCATGTATCAGAACTCGTTTATTGCGAAACAGCTTTACATTTGTTTAAAACTTTATACTGCCCCTCAACTTCCTGGCAGGTTAGGAATTTATTTATTTATTATAGTTCGTCGGCAAGCTAGCGTTTACTTCCGTGCTCAAGTTTACCATCGTTCATGTGATGACGGAGTCACGCTTTACATTTCGCCCAATCAGAATCCTCAGAGTGTCACCACATAATCTGGTGAGGCGAGCCTCCAAGATTTTTTGTAGGTCTAATACATATTAACATTACAACCTGAGAATGTGTCGCATAGATATATATCTACGACGTGGCATGTCAGCTTCCCACTTGCACACTTACTGGCTTCTGGAAATGAACTCTCCTCCCATGTGTGTAAACTAAAAAGGACCGAGGAGTGTTCCGAAACCTTTGAAATGTCACGTGGCTTGGCACATGTGTTTACAAATTAGCCCCCTGCCTCGTGAATGTTCTGTACAGTATGTACCCGGAGTCTTGGAGTGTGCCCTTTGCCTGTCGCTACATAAACAAATGTGTAAAATATCAAAACATATCAACAACTTGTAACATTGGTTAACATATTGATAGTTGGCCTAAAACTATTAGACTGACTGGATACATTTTTCCCAGTGTTCTTGTACATTACCTGTTTCAAGGCTTTAATTGCAGTATTTGTCCATTAAGCCTACATTATTTTTTTTCCTGTGTGATGCATAGAATGTACAGAAATGTCGTAAAACATTTTCTCTTGATCTATGATGATACACAATGGTATGGAATGTATATATGTAGTATGAATTGTAAGAATTACATTTTGTTTTAACCATTTCATATGTTTGCAGGATTGTCCACCAGCATATGGATGGTTTGGGCCATATATCACAGTGGCAAGCCATAGTGGCTGGAGGCCTAGCAGGAATAACTGCTGCACTCACCACATACCCACTGGAAGTGGTAGAAACACGCCTCATTGCCCAGAACTGCAGGCAGTCTACCTACAGGGGTGTGCTGCACACCATGTCCAACATCTACCACAAAGAGGGGCTCCTGGCTCTCTACAGGGGATTCTCTCTCACTGTGATTGGTATGTTCCCATTCGTCTAATGAGAAAATGTATAAGATGTGTAAGATTGTCCACACAATATGAACAACTGATTACATTTGGTTTCTGTTGTGACAGGTGCCGTTCCATTCTCTATTGGCTGCTATGCAGTCTACATGAACCTGGATAAGTTGTGGCAGGAACCACACTTTCGCTTCTCTTCTCTGCAGAACTTCATTAATGGTTGCCTAGCAGCAGGAGTAGCCCAGACTCTGTCGTTCCCCTTTGAGACGGTGAAACGAAAAATGCAGGTGTGGGAACATTTTTGTCACTCTTGATTACATTTATTTAAATTGTTAATGCTAAAATAAATCGTGAGGTTTTTTAAATAATTTTATTTATTTTGACAGTTTTTATGAAGTACTATGACTGTAGATAAACTTGACATTGTACAGTGTTTTCACTGTAATTCAAGTGAGTAGAAACAACAGTGATATAATAAAGATATCGCTATGTAATGATTATAACATCTCACTGCATGGTTCTCCTTGCTCCTGTGGTTTTACCAATGGTGCAGTAAATATTTTGTCCATGAGGTGGCACAAGTTATTAACAACTGAACAACAATAACTCAAGTATGCAACAGGTAGTTGTGGAGTTACTGAAAGGCTATGCAAGAATAAGAACTATTCGTTTGTTTATCATTTTTATGAGGGAAAAGGTGATCACATAAGACACAGCAGACTAATTAACTTCATGGCTTTAGTAGAAGACGGGTTTATTCTTTGAGTACATTAACTGTGGACAAAGAACTAGAGGACATGTTCTATTATTAGGGACCACAAGGTGTTGTGGCAGCTGAGAATGTAGACACTGTTCAGGGTCTGCCTGGCCATAGATAAGGTCTCCAAAGATAGGCTGGTGAATATCACACAACAAATTGAAAATGCCCCACGGTTTTCGGGGATACTCTGATTGTATGGGCAAAGGTTCTGACTGCCTTTGTTCACCAAGCTTTATCAAAACAGTCTTTCAGTATACAGCATGACTTTGAATTGAGATGCAGAGGTGTGTAATCATTTGTGCAGTTAGGCCCAAAAGATCAAATCATGCAAATCATGCAGCCATTATGGGGCAAACATGACTGTAGAAACTGGCCCCACCCTGCAGGCACCACAGAGGGATTTTAAAGAAGCCTAAAGCAAGGGAGCAGCTCTTGTCTGTCCTTAAACAAAAGCTGTGAGGAGACTGTCCATGGTTTTCGACAGTCCTTCCCTTTAAGAGCCGGGAGGGCCTCGTGACTTGTTGTGTGTTGGGGTGGGGGATGGTCAGAAGCAAAGTTTCCTGTCACGCTTGTGAATGCATTGACTGCATTGACATTGCAGAGGGTACAAAGTGGAGGGTAAACTCTAACACTGGTAGACTTCTTCCATGCCTTCGCTAAAAAGCACTTATGGCAAAGAGAAGTAAATAGGAGCAAGGGAGCCACACTGCTCTACACATGACTCATGTGATAATACTTGTCTGTAATTGGTTAAGTATGAGTCCGTACACTGCATTCAATTCAATTTGTGCCACTGCCGACTTGCTACTTCCCACAACAGAATCAAGACCATGTTTATTTTCTGAATCATGACAATCTCCCAGCACAATTACTCCAAAGCAATGGGACAATATACCAAGGGAGAATGTGAATATGATTTTGAATCTGAATTGAATTTTGACTGATGAATCACATTAAAAAAAGATTTACAGTAACTGATGTCTTTCAGGCTCAGAGTTCTCACCTGCCGCATTATGGTGGGGTTGATGTCCACTTCAATGGGATGTTGGATTGTTTCCGACAGGTCATCAAAACCAAGGGCATTCTAACCTTGTGGAGTGGTCTTACAGCCAACATGGTGAAGGTAGGATGTGTCTTATATTATGTTTGTGTCATTGTTTTTGTGTGTGTTTGGACTAATGTGTTTTGTGAATTGATTTGAATCACATTGGAACATCTAAGGACGAGTACACATTTCTTATTAAATCATTAAATAAGCTTATATCATTTGGATGTGTTTGTGTTGACAACAAAATTAAGGTCTGGCTGTGAGTAAAGTAAAGTAAAGTAATGTTCCATGAGCTAAAACTGGCATGATTTTATCTATTTAGACTGGATTGAATTGATGGGGCTTAATCTGTGTTATGAAAGAATAAAAGTGTTAATTAGGATTGTAATCAAAATAATAGCATGTTATCAATAGCTTGCTCAGTTTTTCAGTGGATTTGCTTCACAACTGGCAGCACATTTGTAGTTGCAACTAGATGCAACCTGCATGTCCCTAAATGTTGTATTTGGTTTTGTATGTGAAGTATGTCTAGTAGATCATAACATGTTTTTGTGTTTCCTTCACAGATTGTTCCCTATTTTGGCCTACTCTTTACCTGCTTTGAGATGTGCAAACAGGTTTGCCTATACCGCAATGGTTACATTGTGTCCCCCCTGAGTTACAAGCTGAAACCAGGTGTGGATCAGAGTTTGGGCCCTTATGAATTGCAGGAGGTCAAACGCTACCTCAGAAACAGGAAGTTTCAGCCACAGAACTCTTCCATGGGAAACCGTTGGTGAGGTGAAGCCTCAAACTTTAAGGATAAGTTTGCTGCTCAGTCATCATCCATAGACTGTCCTGATTTTTAAAATGCAGAAGTCTTCTTGAATTCTGATGTTTTGAATGACATTGTTGTTTCTAGGTTGGTTTTACTGCCTAGCACTGCGGATGTTTTTGGTGTATCACCAGCAATATGTCTGGATACAACAGATCTTGTAATTTCTATGTTGTATGTACTATTGTCAATATGAAATGCTGGCAGTCAAATATTTGCACAGGCAGAAATAATGTATTAATACCTCAAAATGTGTTTAATGTGATTGCACATGAAAATGTTATCAGAATAGTCCGGCTACAACAGTGGCCATATGGCTGGAGTAAAGACAGTAAAGGACATTTTAGTGGACAACATGCAGGAAATGTGAATGACTATTTTTGATTGATCCATGGGGTTGGGTCAATGCTTCTCTTTTAAATATCCTTAATGTGTTTGTCCTCCATTACTGAAGGTGCCTTGCCACTTACGTATTACTTTTTTTTCTTTTCACATCATGGTATTGTATGGTACCAATGTATTATAGATGCATCTGAGGACACACTACCCAGATAGCAAATGTTGTTATCACAGTGTGTTGGATCTAGCTGTGTTCTGATGTAAATCTTTGCGTATCCACACCAGATCAATGTAGATCCATAACAGACAATGCTGTTAGCTGTTAGTTAGATCCTACCACAAAAACAAACCTATATACAGTAATGACACTGTGCCCTCATGTTGCACTCCATTACCGCATGGTATTTATGTGGATATTTAATAATTTAAAATGAATGCAATGCAAGACCATTTTAAAGGTCCCCTGTGTAACGGTTTCAATTGTTAACAAAATCAACATTTCCCATTCATAAATGTGGCCCCATTCATGTTTAATTACCACCACCACCAATTCGAAGCATACCTATTGGCTTAGAAATCCTCATTTTACATCAACATAGTGTAGGGGCTACTCTCCATGTACGTGTGCCATTTGAAAATAATGGTGGCCAGCAAGGGACATGTGCGAAATACAGCCGCATACAGTTCAGTCTTTGGCGTCTGCATAGAAAAAACATTAGCTTGGATTCATCTGCAGAATTTCCCTACATTCAACAATGTAAGTTACGAACCCATCTTCTACAAGCCACATGTCTTCCTAAAATTCTGACATTGAAATTGTATTTTCCAACTAAATGAATAAAGAGAAAAATAACTTTGTTTATGATCTGTCACTGTATCACTTGATCTCTAGACCCAGAGACAGTTGATAAACTAACCTAACGTAGTTTTGCAAGAACTAGTAGACTACCACAAAATTGCTGAATTTGTGTTATTTTCAGGTTAGTTTGCAACAATATACGTTTAACTTAAGTTTAACCAAAGTCCTTGGCTGCTACTTAGCTAGCGAAGATCACTAGTTGCTCTCCATTCACTTTCCATTTACTGTGCTAACGTTTGCTGGCTAGCTCGGTTAACAGGCAAAATTAAACTATTTATTATACTATCCGAAAGAGTGTTTCATTGGCATCACACACAAGCAATGGCAATAAAATAGTATACTGAAAGTTGTTTGTTGGTGCGCACATCCAAGGCAGGTGCTGGACAAAAAGTGCTAGGCTATAAAATAGAAAAAGGGTGGAATGTCTGCACACTTGCTCCCATCAGGATTTTTTTAATGACTATTCACCAGTGTAACATTAAAAAACTCCTGATGGGAGCAAGTGTGCGGACATTCCACCCTTTTTCCAATAAAATAGTATACACAATTATATTACTGTTTTGTTATTGCTTATTCAGAGAAAAGTTTATGTTTTGATGCGCCTAGGAGTCCAGAACTAGTGCCAGTTTTTGATGTGCGACGGCTACCGTAGTTCTAAACGAGGCAGCGCTTGAGAGATTGGTTGCAATATAGTACCTAACTAGCCTGGCGGGCCATCCTATATCATTGAAATGTATAGTCTGGAATCGAACCATTGACCTCGCTTAATCCAAGGGGTGGGCAGAGAATTGTCTTTCAAACTGCCTAGGCATGCAATAGGCCAGCGCTACGACCATATCCGTATCCGGTTGGCAAAACGGCAAATACATCCTTCTTCGAAAGGAATGACTTAAGTGCATTGTGTTGCTCAACTTTCAAAGAAAAGCACAAGTCCAACTCCTCCAAAGTTGACCCCAACGCTGATTCAAACAACCGCTCTTCGTTCACCATAGCCACCTTCCTTGTTGTTCACCGTCGCAGGACTGTCGTTATCCTGTTATGCCCGCCTTAAGACTCTCTAACAAAATAGAGCGCTGTGATTGGATGACGTCCACGGCGTCAGCCAATAGAAATCCCTATGGTTTGATACTAGACGTACAGGCTGAGCAAATTAATTTGCCGCCGCTAGGGTGCGTCTAGATTTCTAGGCTAGTACCTAACCTCTAGATTGGAGAAATTCTTACACAGGGGGGCTTTAAGTAGGCCTAATCATTGATTATAATGGTAATCACCCACTCTAACCAGAGACTTTCTAATGTGGAGACACAGCACTCAAAAAATACTCCATAGAAATGCATGGGGCTAGTTTGTCACGCCAATATGGCCGTTGTCTACACATATCCCACCCCTTCCTCGGCAAAACGTTGACATGTGAATACATTGAGCCAATCATATGGTGTGTTGTGAAGACATCGTGCCAATCATGTGTTGTGATCTCGCCGCTGGAGCAAGATTGGTGTCGTGAAGCCTTGCGCACTCGCATTTCTGCCGAAATGGATGCCCGACGAGTGCCCAAAAAGCGTTGTCAAATGGCCGCTGAGTGGAGGGACTTGCCTAAAAGGACTTTGCTCTAACTTATTTGTAAAAATGTGTCTATAAAATGTCATATGCATTCAATCAGAGCAGTATTGCTGATGGTAAATATATAATGGGGAGATTAAAATGGGTTTTAAAGTTATTTGTCTTTGTCCTCTGCATTTTGTTGGTTTCATCCCGATGAATATACACCCTTCTCACACAAACGTTGCCACACTAAAGACATGCCAGTCACAGACCATTTCTTTTCCACTTGTCTGTATACCTTGCATAGTTTGTATGGGTTAAATGTTACATTGCAATATTTACTATAGACTGGATATCTTTGATTTTTAGTTGCAATTACCTGTTTCTGTTGATACAAGCCTTTTGTCACAGATCTTTGACACAACCATAATGCAGTGACAAGTCAAGGACACTCTTGCTATGACCTTCCAGGTCATCTATGGCCGCTGCCTTGCTCTCGTGAAGCCTCTGATACTATACTTCCTTTTGATTTAAGGCGGACTGAGCCTTATCTCTCTAGGGCTCTGGGACTGTCATTCACTAACATTATGACATTAGTTCTATTTGTTTTAATAGAACTTCATAGGAACCACATAAACAATTTGTTTTTAAAACAAAGCGCATTATTCGTGTCTTGTGATGGAAAACATTGTAGTCCAACAGTAAATCTCTATCAGTAATGTGTTTTATACGATTGAGTGGTTACTGAGTTGAACTAAAAACATTTGACGATCAAGTTGTGATAAATTCGTAGGCTTCCCCCATAGACTGTAAAAAATAGGCTTCCCCCCTCCTTTTCCCTCTTTTAGCCCCCACCCATATCAGAGAAACAACCAATAGAAGCCCGAGCTTGAGATCGCGTTTTGTCTCGCGAACTCAGCACTTTTTAAATCAGTACAGAAACTTGTTCATCGGCCATTTCGACTGAGCCGGCAGACCAGCCCAGAGTCGAGGCGGAGGATCATTGCCCTGTTCCGAGTCCGACCTTAATCCGAAATCGCCCGAAAATGAGTACCGACACCATGGTCATGTCCTTCGCCAAGGACTTCTTGGCTGGAGGTATTGCTGCTGCTATCTCCAAAACAGCTGTTGCTCCCATTGAGAGAGTGAAGCTGCTTCTTCAGGTAAGCCGGTAACTTGAGAATCGTGAGTTTGTTAACGTGAGCTAACTAACGTTAGCCAACGTGAAGTTGTGCTAATGGATGGTTTGATTGAAAGGGGAATCTATTGTTTCCCTGTTCTAATCTGTTGACAAATGTATGGTCATACAGTTAGCTATTTGGGTGGTTGAACTATATTGTGGCATTCAGATGATTGTTGCTTGTCTCTGTTTGTCATTCAAGTGGGTAGAGGTGATGACTTTGAGGCATGTCGTTTACGGTCGTCTCCGCGTTAGCTATCATAGCTAACGCTAGCGGTCTAGCTAACAAAGTCCACCATTACGTAACGGGCGGTTGATGGCTAATGAATGACGAACTTAGGAATGCTAGTTGGTGACAAACGTCAAAGGAACTGTTAATTCACGATTTGATCCTTTCAATTTCGCATTTTCAGAAACCTTTAAGTGCACTACTTTACCGTGGCCGTTAATATTAAATCATGTTAATAATGCTAAATTAACGTTAGCTTGCAGTTAAGTGGGAGTGGTTGGTTTGCCAGCAGGTTCAATTTAAATCCCACTTTCAGCCCAATAATCTTATGTAACTGTTATGACTTCAGTTAACAACGGGCAGACATTTACACTAACCTTAGTTTATTTTGGATTCATTAATGTTTTTATGTTAGGAGTGTGAAAGGCAACCAAGTTCAATTAATCTTAAAACCAAGTTGGGAAAGTTGGCAAACGTCATGTTTCGTGTTTGATCCAAGAAACCAGACGTGCATACAATATAACGTTAGTAACGTAGTCTGTTGTGAAATGATTGCGTGTGTCTACTGTAAACCACTTTTATCTTTTAATTTCCTAGTAGCTCTTTGCGTAATGTTCACTATCGGAAGTCAAGCGAACTAGCACAAATGGCCAAGGTCGTGGGAAGGGGGAGGCCTCGGCCTAGCAAGCTAACACTAGCTGGTTAGCCAACGCGGATGTGGAACTAATTGTTCTTGACGAAAAGAATGTGTGACGTTAATAGTAATATTTGGTCATCTAAAGTCTGGGTATGAGGTTGAACATTTGACGCGTTTTAAGCATGCCCTGTCGCCTAAGGTTTCCACCTTTATCATTTAACTTTGACGATGTAATCTAATCTCATTGTCTGGGTAGAAGGATGCTGCTAATGCTAGCTTGCATTTGGCTAATGGTAATGATTATCGTTAGCCAGATATGTTTGCTGTCCTCTAAGCACTGGCTTACTTTGCAGTACAGCGTGTTAAAATTTGATTCAGTCGAGGATGTCCCCTTGTTTCTCGCCGTTTTAGTTCAAATAGCTTATTGACCCGGTTGGATTGCGACGCCCTTGTGTGCGGATGGAGGGTTGACCTCCATCTTGAGATTGCAGGTGAAGTTGTGGGACTTCAGATAGCTTGGCTAGCTACCGGTTAGTTAGCCAACTAATAGTGTGCCTAAATTGTTTGACAGTAAAAGATGAGAAACTGCTATGGCTGCATTGGTCAACATGCGTCTTTACGTTGCTCCTTGTCTTGTATATGTTTGTCTATGCCTTCTCTGACTTACTGTTGGTTTACAGGTGCAACATGCAAGCAAACAGATCACCGCTGACATGCAGTACAAGGGCATCATGGACTGTGTGACCCGTATCCCCAAGGAACAGGGCTTCTTGTCCTTCTGGAGAGGTAACCTTGCCAACGTCATCAGATACTTCCCCACTCAGGCCCTCAACTTTGCCTTCAAGGACAAGTACAAGAAGATCTTCCTTGATGGTGTTGACAAGCGCACCCAGTTCTGGAGATACTTTGCTGGTAACCTGGCATCTGGTGGTGCTGCTGGAGCCACCTCCCTGTGCTTCGTCTACCCCCTCGACTTTGCCAGAACCCGTCTTGCCGCTGATGTTGGTAAGGCCGGAGCTGAGAGAGAGTTCTCTGGCTTGGGCAACTGCCTGGCGAAGATCTTCAAATCAGATGGCCTGAAGGGTCTGTACCAGGGCTTCAATGTCTCTGTTCAGGGCATTATCATCTACAGAGCAGCCTACTTTGGCATTTATGACACCGCTAAGGGTAAGTTTTCCTTTATTCTTTTTATCACAATTTACATTTTTAATTTATTATTTTCTTTAATGTTCTATTCCTCTCCTTGCAGGTATGCTGCCCGATCCCAAGAACACTCACATTGTGGTCAGTTGGGCAATTGCTCAGACTGTAACTGCTGTTGCGGGTCTTACATCCTATCCCTTCGACACCGTTCGTCGTCGTATGATGATGCAGTCCGGACGCAAAGGAGGTACTTGACTTAAATTCTCTTGGCATTGGCATAATTTGTGCTGTTGGGGGACACGTGAACTCAATCATGCTTTTTTTGCATTGCAGCTGATATCATGTACACTGGCACAATCGACTGCTGGAAGAAGATTTCACGTGATGAGGGTGGCAAGGCCTTCTTCAAGGGAGCTTGGTCCAATGTTCTGCGAGGCATGGGCGGTGCCTTCGTACTGGTCTTGTATGATGAGTTGAAGAAAGTCCTCTAAACCTTTTCTATGTCCACCATAAATGTTGTGAGGTGTCTGTAACATATCTTGTACATTTGGAAGGACTGTCAAATTCCGCCTTATTTATAGGGACCAACTAGTATGTTTACTAGTTGTACTGGGGGAATTGGTTTTTCTGTCATTCTGGCCCCTTTTTCTTTTCCGTTTGGTTCCCCATTCACATTGTCATTCCCAGGATTAAGCAACCATACCGGGTATTGAAATCCGTCATCCAGCCGGTCTGTTTTTAGTCATCACTTTAATAAAGACAACCTACTGAACCTACTTAAGTCTTGCCCTTGATTTGTGTTTTGGCTAGACTTTAATGTGGTTTGTGGCACAACTGATCTTTAAAAGGAGTAGTCTAGTGCTTGACCATTGACATTACTGCACAAGCCAGTGTCACTTCCTAAGGTGAAACTCCAAACCTTGGTTGCCCTCCAAATTGTAGTTGGTATTCAGCCAAAGACGGCTGTGAAATCTTCACCCAGGCAGGGTGTAATCCATCCAGGTCTGTGGACATTGAATGTCATCTAAATTAATTGATACAGTAGTTGATTTAAATTTACTTTCCTTTTGCAATTGTCTAGCCAGGTGGTACAGATGGTTTTTTCCATCAGGTAGTAGTAGTAACGTCATGTGATGAGACTGGGATTAGCTATGGCGTGAAGTGGATTAACGCCATCGTCTAAATATACATCTTATCTCCTATCAAGCCTCTTTCTGCCTTCAGCTTTGCTGTAGTTTAACCTTTGTGTTAGGTGAATGAACTAGATGGGGTCTACTGTTTGTCTAGACTAAAATGTCATTCTATTCTTCTAAAAATGCCACATGAAGCCTTCAATTTAGTTGAGGGGGGTAATATTAATAATTGGGTGTTGACATGTTTGTCCATGTGTCTGTACTGGGTTGCTGGTGAGGAATGAATGAAATGCCAGTTTGGACACATGATCCTGACAGCTGCAATTGGCTGAAACTATTTCCTGTCAGCACGATGGGGGTGCAACTACATGTAATGGTACCTGCTTGCTAGATGTAGCCTAGCCATAAACTTACACTGAAATTTGAGCTCTTGTGTCACCTTGTCAACTAACACCAATACGACCAAAGGTCTAGTTCAGTCATGGTTGTGCATGGTCTCATGCACACACACTATAGGGACACTTGGCATTGCCTATCTGCTATGCAGCTTATGAGTAAGGGCAAATTCATTAAATTAAAATGAGTGAGATTTATGTATTCAGTGAGACCGGGTGGTTAGAGCTGGCAGAACACTTCACATTTGGATTAGTGACACAATTGGGATCACTGTTCACTTTTATCTGTATTGGGAAGTGCATTGTCTGTGCTTGGTAGGCCTAGTCTCTAAATGAATTGAGGTCACCAGCTGATATTTTGATGAATCATGAATGCCCAAGGATTCGTCAGCTGTTACAAGAAATTAGTCGGTGAGGGTGCAGAATTGGGTAGATTTTGTATCTTTTTTTTTTTTTTTTGCCTGAAGGTAATAGTATACCTTTAGCCTATTTAGTTTCTGGGAAAGTTCATTGAGGGAATCCCTCATTTACAATGAAGCTGAGATTACATGGTCACAATACAAATTAATATACAAATAGAGGAAGAGTAATGCACGCTAAAATACATTAATATAACTCAAGAAAAATATATTAAAATAATAAATTTAATAAGATAAGTAAGAAAAAATAGATGAATAAATAGGGTATACAAAACACAATAAAACAATAATTAGGACAAATTGAAAGTAATTTAAAGTGCATTCCTGTGAATTCATGCCCTTGTAGTGTCCACTAGTCCTACACCAGGTGGAATGCACTATGCGTGAGCTCAGCGGGTGCAGATAGCAAAGAACAAATCCTACTGTAGGATCACACGACTTGAGCCGATTACTCGGCAGTCCAGTTAAAGGGACAAACGCAATGTTTGATCCCATAGTAATTTCACAAACGTGACATGATGTATGAATATCAGCTTTTCCCTCCCTCCTACAGATACCGCTTCCACTAGTCTATTTAAAAACATGCGTTGGTTCTCAAGATGGCATGAATGGTGCGTAGTAGGTAGACACGTGATTACCACTGGAATCTGACATGGTAGCCTCATAGACAGTAAAAACAAAGATTGTAAAAAGCCCAGTTAGTATGCCTGGCTACCAGTTTAGGCGTAGCTACACGGCACTAGAGCTTTGTCAAGGTTAGGCCTAATAGAATACGGCTGTCGTTCTGTCCCTATCGGTAGCCAGTGCCAACAAACAAATAATAATAATGGGGGGGAAAAAACGGACACATTTAAGAAAACCACGTTTACAACACGGCGGTGGTTTGTAATGCAATTCTTTCCACTAGAACTGTGATATCGCTACGTATCGAAGTTATGCAACTTCAAACTGGGCAGCCTAATTTAAAGCCCGTTTCAGCATAGTTTAGAATTGTGTCCTATTTCCGGAAGTTCCTTATTATTTTGAAGGGGAAATGATTGAAAAGATTTAGACAGTAGACAAATGGACAGTTTTTGTCTCCAGCGTTCGACCATCAGAGTATTAGCCTACGTATATTCAAGTTTTTCCACATTGGCCTCGCCGAATTCAATTTTTAATAACAAACGAGTAGACGCCCTTAAATCTGTTCCGATCAAGACAGAATATGTAGGCATAGGTCATGTATTGTAGGAATACGCCATCTGGTGGTGGAGAAACGATATCCCACTACTGTTTTGTAGAACCACTTGTTGGAACCCTATGGTTGGAACGGGTCATTTTTTCTTCCTCTCTGATTAACCCATTAAGGAAACCTGCCACTTTTGAGATATAGGTTCAAATCTGAGATACAAAACTGAAACTTTGAAATACACCTACAAATAGGCTAGGAAATTATGAGATAAATCAAAATTCATTCTGAGATGCTAAATTTAAATTATGGGAATTCAAAAGTGTGATATAAAAAAAAACGTGCAATGATAAGATCAGTAGAATCTCAAAATTTCATCATATTTTTTAAAAAATTTTTTTAGGGACCGTTCGTTATTTATAAACGGGGCCACCGGAGGAAAATAGGGGAGGGTCATGTCTTTTTATTCTTTGTTGAGGGGAGGGTCACCTAACTTTTTTTTTGTCTAGGAGGGGGGGTCACCCACCTTTGTATTAATGAAAACAGCAAAAAATCAAAGTGGCTTTTTTGATTGTTGATTTCTGTCGCCATATAACGTTCTCTTTCGTTCCAGCTATGAATCGAATGAATCGTGCTTTCACGACAACCACGTCGATAACTTAAATAGGCCTACTGTAGGTTAACATCACTCTGAGTTCGCATTCAAGCAAGCAAAACGATGATTTGAATACATCTGTTTCTCTGGAAGGGCAAGGGTAACAACAGGACAACACAGACAGGCCAGAATGCAGGACTAATGTTATGAGAGTATTACAGTAGGCCTAATATGGGATATTCTACGGGAAAATATTAAAACGGCAAGGCAGCGGGGAAAAGTTAAAATGATAGGCAAATAGGCAAAATGAAATTGTGCAAACGGCCTTTTCAAGTCATTTGAGAAGTAAGGAGTGTAGCATGCTCCCAAATTGACGCTCGTCTGAGAGTTTTGGATAATGTTCAGCTTCGGCAGCTTTACAATGACTGAGGAAGCCTAGACACGAGTCCATAGCAACTAGTTCATGTGTTGAATTTGTTATTACCCAGTGTGCTTTGTTAAATGGTCTCAATGTTTTATTGTTTTATTTCATGTGAATACTTACTAGAGGAGTAACTTATTTCAAGTAGCCTAGGCTAATGCAGTTGCAGGAAGTGTGCATTTAGTTTCCATGCTTATTGTGTTTCCACAACAATGTTAGTGAATAAATCTACTGAAATGGCCACCATCTTGGTGAAGTGTGATGTGATCAGAAAGCAGAGGGTGAGTTTAGAACGATTGCATACGTCGATGTGTTATAGCGCTTTATAACGTGATCGGAAGGTATCGACAATTGGCTGGGGAGGGTCATGTCTTTATTGAAAACACTGTTGGAGGGTTGTTGAACGTATTTTTGCAGGCATTGGAGGGTCATGCAATATTTGATGGAAGCACTCAAAATCCCTCCGGTGACCCCGATTATAAATAACGAACGGTCCCTTACTTAGTAGGCTGTGTCCAAAGACTGCCTCAGTATCCCCAAATTCCGGATTTGTGTTAAAAAATTGACTCAGTATGTCCAAATTCAGATTTTTTCTTCTTAAAAATCTGACTTGATTTGTAGCAAATATTCCCCAAGTGGCGGAAACAGCCTGAACCCGGAGATGTTGATGTTGTACCCCAAAGTTTTATGTTTGGAATCTATAATAGCCTATTCTTCCACACAAACATACAAGCACTTGTAGGCGTTTTTGGGAGGTAACCAGGCAGTAACAAGGTATGCCATGCTGTTTGAGGAGCTGGCTCAAGGGTTATAACATGTTCACAAGTATTTTAACATGTTCACATTTGTATAATGAAACAACCATTTTCATATCCATCCATGTGTTCACTGCTGGCTTCTTGGCTATCAATTTGGTAACTAATGAGCTGTTTGACATCTTTAGAACACTAAACATATCGGAGGTGTCAAATGTTGAGTTGCTCCTGTTTTGAAGTTAACTGATACCAAGTCAACCAAAACTCTGATATTCTTTGCATATTTGCACTTCCAAGTTGTCTGTGACGTAAGCTTGTGTGAAAGAATGGGTGTCCAGCATCGGGAAGCTGCCCCTTTGTTAACTTCCATGTTCGAAAATTTGCATAATTGGCAATTTGGCATAATAAGCTTAAAATAATTATAATCACCTTTATTGATTGACAATATCTCAGTAACAGAAAACTTTCAACATTTTTTGGGGAGACGCTTATATCCAAAGCGACCTACAAGTATGAAGTCTATCAATCTATGGTGTGATACAAAATATTTTCATTACAAATACAAGATACTGGAACTTAATTACTTTTCATGTTTCAATTCTACAGGTACTGCATGCATGTATTTTTTCATATATAATACAGTTTCCCTTTACTGTAGCCTCCTCTACATTTTGCTTTAGTGTTGAATGTGTGCAGCATATCGTGTGCAGTCATCTTACTATAAAGAAGAGAAAAAAGTGAATCAGTCTAAGTATAGCTGCCAGGGATCAACTCAATACCCAGCATGATTTTCATTTGGTTCAAAATTTTTAAAGATAGAATATACACATAAAGTGAAAATGACACAGAAGGGGAACAATTTAAAAAAAAATCCATGGTCCCATTCTGCAGTATATTTCATCAGTGACTTTGCATTGAGCATGTATACTCCACTCTTCCTACCATCCTTCTCCCTTGCCTTCAGGGATGGGAATAGAGAGCTACTGAGGAGTGCAGATGGAGTTGAAAATAAAGCTAAGAGAGGGAGGAGGCATATAGGAGGAAATGAAGCTAAGAGAGGGAGGAGGCATAAGAGGAGGCTGTAGAGTAAGCTCCAGCAAAACAACATGAAGGATGTGTGGTTGGGAATGAAGATCATCACTGGGTTCAAAGCGAAAGGGACCCAAGCTGAGGGAAACCCGAACAGAGCCAACAAGCTTAATGTGTTATTAACAGGTTCAGCACAAGACTCCCAGCTTCCCCCTCCCACTCAAACCCACCACCCCCTCCGCCCCTTCAGCTGCATCCTCACACCTCCTCGGCCCTCCCGATCACCACGGACTGCAGCACAGCGCCATTAGCAACCTCTCCTGCATCAGGACACACAGAGCTCTCCTCTACCTCCCAGCCTGTTTATTTCCAGCAGCCAGGTAAAAAGGCAGCTGGGAGACTGTCAGAGCAAACAGAGCTGTGGAAAATATCATGCCTGGTTCCAGTACCCAAGAAGTCTTCTCAATCTGTCCATAATGATTACAGACCAGTGGCATTAAAAGAACACGCCGACCTTTTGGGACTTTAGGTAATTCACCGTATTCCCCAGGCACCCACCACTAACCTATCTTAACACAGGTGCCTCGAAGTGGCCGGCTCCAATGGCCTACACCTCCCAATAGTGACAAAAGAACCAGTATTTTCCTATTTACATGCTGTGATTTAGTTACATTGTCAAATGAGACACAGTCATTTTGTAAGTGGAACAATATTTTCATTCAGGCAAATCACTGTTGCTTGGGGTTTGAAGAAGTAACACTTTTCAGGTGCTGCCTGCAAATCACTTTGCCCAAGTAGCAGTTACTTGTCTGAATGTGAACATAGTACCAAGTATACGCTTACAAAATGGCTGTGTCTCATTTGACATTGTCATTTGTGAATTCCGTTCAATCCCGTTCATAGGGGACCATAAAATAAATGAATACAGTACATTTAGTGACTGTACACCAATCGGCCTGTAGATGGCCGGACACCGTTTTCTGGGAATATCTCTAGAACCATAGGGCCTAAGATTACCAAATTATTTTGGTATGTTGATCTCCAGGGGTCATGCCAACACATCCCATATCCACTCATTTGCACGCACGCACACCCATACACACACACATGCACATACACACACAGAGTACACATGCATATTCACGCACACACACATAAACACACACACACACACATACACATATGTAGGCAAGCAGGCACATGGACACACACACCCCATTACCACCACATCATACCATTATCACATACACACTCAGGGGCAGCCGTGACCTACTGGTTAGCGTTTCGGACTTGTAAGTGGAGGGTTGCCGGTTCGAACCCCGACCAGTAGGCACGGCTGAAGTGCCCTTGAGCAAGGCACCTAACCCCTCACTGCTCCCCGAGCGCCGCTGTTGTTGCAGGCAGCTCACTGCGCCGGGATTAGTGTGTGCTTCACCTCACTGTGTGTTCACTGTGTGCTGAGTGTGTTTCACTAATTCACGGATTGGGATAAATGCAGAGACCAAATTTCCCTCACAGGATCAAAAGAGTATATATACTTATACACTCACACTTAGAAGCACACATACTGTATATACAAAAACAAACACACATTATGCACACACTCATGTGCATACAAAAAAGTTGCAAGAGTAGGGGCTGGAGAAGGAGACAAATTGACAAGCGTGATTTATTTTTAAGGAGAGAACGCTTTGGGTACATCTAGTTTTCCCTCACCCTCTCTTTCTTATTTTTTCTTTTCATTACAGTGCATGAAAATGCACTGTACTGTTCTTCCTAGGCAACTTATTACAGTGCACTGTACTGTTCCTCCTAGGCCAGTGGTTTTCAAAGTGGGGGCCGCAAGGTGGTGCCAGAGGGGCCTCAGCAAGTTGAATGGAAAAATAAAAGCAACAAATAAATACATTTGAAAAATACAATGCCATTATAATAATTTGTCGCATATCTGAACATTATATTTTCCATGATAATAACTGGGAATAATGCGTGATAGCTCTAAATAGCAGAAAGCCCCAAATGCAATTTTTACACACTGTAGCCTATGCTCCATCGTGAAGTGCTTGTGGCTAAAATAATTATTAGGATTAGCTTAATGTATTTTTACATTTGCCGTAGTATTGTCGATGGGTTTAGTAACACATCAAGGGGGTCCTTGTCCAGAACATAGTGGTATTTGGGTGGCCTTGTCGTGGGAAAGTTTGGGATCCCCTGTCCTAGGCAACAACTTATTATTATTATTCCGCTTACCACTTTTTCTGTATGCAATTTCTCTTGAACAGTTTAACTTAGAAACTTCGTTCAAACTTTGTAACGTAGGTCTTCAAACAGACCAAGCTGCTATGTCTTTTCAACTTTGATACTTTTTAAACAATTAAAGAAAAACTTTTCAAAAATCCCCATAGACTTAACATTGTGATTGTGACATCACAATACGGCTATTAAGCAATTAGAATCCTATGCCAGGTGTTCAGGCCACCTGCAGCCTCAGGCTTTAAGCATACAATTTGGGTCAATTAAGACTACACATCCTATTCAACTGTTTCCTCTGCCCAGAACTGTTTCAAAATAAAAGTCCTCACTACAATGATCCACTGTTAAACAATTTAACCCATTAAACTACTGAACTTTTTACATTCAACTTTTAAACGGTCTACTTTTAAACTATCATTAAACTATCTATCTATTAAACTAGCTGTCTATCAACAACTTTTAACTTGTCATCAACTATGTCAACACTTGTCATCAACTATGACTCCTACCCACTGTAGCTAGTTAGCATAGTTAACATTTTAACATTTTAGCAAAACTGCTAGAAAACATTAGCTAAGTAGCATGGTTAACATAGTTAGCATTGCTAGCATAGTTAGCATGTTTAGCAAAACTACTAGAAAACGTTAGCTAAGTAACATGGTTAGCTTATTAGCATTGCTAACATAGTTAGCATGTTTAGCAAAACTGCTAGAAAACATTAGCTAGGTTAATTAAGTAGCATGGTTAGAATGTTAGCATTGCTAGCATTTTTGGCAAAACTGCTAGAAAATATTAGCTAAGTAGCATGGTTAGCATTGCTAGCATATTTAGCAAAACTACTAGAAAACGTTAGCTAAGTTAGCTAAGTAGCATGGTTAGCATGTTAGCATTTTTAGCAAAACTGCTAGAAAACATTAGCTAAGTAGCATGGTTAGCATAGTTAAAAATGTTAGCATAACTACTAGCAAACATTAGAGCCATTCCAACTTTCAGTTATCGTCAAATATCTACCTATCTTCTTCTTCAGGGTTTAATGGCAGATTGGACACCTATCGGTGCATTACCGCCACCTGCAGGATGATTCAGCCCATTAACTCATCAGCCTCTTAGATTCTGGCAGCTAGGCCTGAAGCTTTTAAAAACCTAACTAGGATTGATGTGACTTTAGTATCATTCAATCCAAGTAGAGTAGAGATAGTAGCAGTGGTAACACCCAGGCTATGAAGTTCATTAAAAAGTACACGCCTAACCCCACTGTATTGAATGCAATCTAGCAATACATGGGAAACTGTCTCAGAAACTTTACATACCTCACATAACCCATCCTGATGCTTGCCAATTAAGTGCAAATAGGCATTTAATGCGCAGTGCCCCAACCTAAGACGAGTTAAAGTAACTTGCTGGAACCTATCCCCAGATACGTTGCTAGTGGGCTTGACAGCCAGCTGAATTGAATAAAGGTATCTACCTTTTACATCCTGATCCCACTGAAACTGCTATGACTGGAAAACCCCCTCCATCAATCTACCTCTCAGCTCTGTTCTTCCTGGACTGAGTTGAATTGAAATAGTATCTAAACTTTTCTTGGCTATTTTGTCTGCCACCTCATTCCCAATTATGCCCATATGGGCTGGGACCCACAAGAAGGCGACCTCATGCCCTAGCTTATAAAGATTATACCAACTTAAAATAATTTCCCAGATAAAATCAGGCCTAGCATTTGAAGACCGGCTTTTTACACTGTTAAGGACTAAAAAAGAGTCTGAGCAGATTACCGCATCTCTGGGTCCTTCTTCCAGCACCCACTGAAGGGCTTTCAGGATAGCCACAGATTCTGCTGTGAAAACAGCCATATCATCATTCAGTCTGAATCCCATTGTTACGTTGGATTGAGGGATGAAGAATGCACAGCCAGTTTTTCCCGACTCTGGGTCTTTGGATCCATCAGTATGAATTTGCACACTGGAGTCCCAGTTAAAGGAGAATTCCGGTGTGATATTGACCTAAAGTGTATTGAAACATGATACCGAGTGTGTATGTCTCATGGCCCATCTCGGCTTGTCCCCTGCACTCCAAAATCTGGCGCTAGTTAGCCGATGCTACCAACAGCTTTTTCAATAAATAATTCAGTGGAAATGCATGGATTCCAGTTGCTGCTACTGGAAGAAACTGGAATCCATGCATTTCCACTGAATTATTTTTGGAATCTGATCCCTTATCATACCTGTTCATTCTTACTCGTTGCTCGACTTATCGTGACTAAATTCAAGATGGCTGCAAACGCTAAACTTCGTGAAGATACTGTCTGTATAAATCGTCTTGTAAGTAAACTACCAGTGCTTTTTCAAAGTTCTCAATGTCTCGTTTTAAATGTCAGGGCCCTCGGAAGTCTACCAATGAAGTGTGGAGATACATTGAGCCTCGTAAATGGGTGTAAAACAGTGATTTATTTGCATGGCTAGCCCGATGCCGAAGCACCACTATTGAAAAAGCTGTTGGTAGCATCGGCTAACTAGCGCCAGATTTTGGAGTGCACTCGCACTCGGTATCATGTTTCAATACACTTTAGGTCAATATCACACTGGAATTCTCCTTTAAGCTGAATGTACTCCATAGATGAGTCGCTGGAGAATTCTGCATCTTCATTGTGTTTGTCCTCATGCAATTTGAAGTCAAACTGAGGGGAAGGGAGAAGCCAGTTAGGGACTGATCCCCAATTAAAGGTTTTTGCTGGCACTAGATCTTATAGCTTAAAATCTTTTGCCCATTTTAAGCATTGCATAATGAAAGGCTGCCTGTTTCCTGGTTTATTATTAAATTCAAAGTGGTCAGCCAGGATGGCACTTGCCGGGCAATCACTAACTTTCTCCCTTAACCTATTCCAATAGTTCAGACAGAGCTGGATTCTTCTTAAGGATAGGGGTTTCTCTCCCGTTTCAATGAGTAGAGCAGAGACAGACGTGGAGGTAAATGCCCCGCAGCAAATCCTGAGAGCTTTGGATTGAACAATGTCTAACTTTTTCAGAACAGATGTTGCAACCCCTCCATAAACCTGGCACCCATAGTCAAATATTGATCTTATCATGGCTTGGTAAACAGTCAGGAGCGTGCCCTTGTCTGCCCCCCAAGAGAAGCCTGTAAGACATCTCATCACGTTAATCACCTTACTAGTTTTGACTACAGTTTTGGCTGTTCCAGTTTAGCTTGCTATCAAACCATACTCCCAAATATTTTAAACTATCCACTTTTTCTATGGGGGTGCCATACAAGGTCAAGGAGCCATCCCACTTTTTCCTGGCACGACTAAACACAACATACTTTCTCTTAGAGACAGAGATTTTAAAACCCCATTTAGATGCCCATTCCTCTATTGATTTTAATTCACCCTGAATCTTCTTAGTTATAAATGGGATGTTCCTTCCTCTAACCCATATGGCCCCATCGTCAGCATAGAGCGACTTCCCTACACCATGGCCAAGGTCAATGAATATGTCATTGATCATGACATTAAAAAGCACTGGGCTGATCACGCTACCTTGTGGGGTCTTATTATCAACACGGACCACACCTGAGAAAGATCCACCTACTCTAACCTGAATTGTACGCTCTTCCAGGAAATTCTTGATCCACCAGAACATTCTTCCATCAATACCGTATCTTACTAATTTAATAAGGAGACCCTCCCTCCATAACATGTCGTAAGCCTTCTCAATATCTAAGAAGACAGCAATAAGGGACTCCTTATTGGTCAAAGCTTTCCTGACTTCCAGATCTAAAGCAACCACATTATCCATAGTGCCCCTACCCTTCCTAAATCCACTTTGATAATCCACCAATATTCCCTTCACTTCTAAATGGTGGACCAGTCAGTCTGTAATCATCCTCTCCATGATCTTACAAACAACCAAGTAAGGGCTATAGGCCTATATGAGGATGGTGAGCTAGGATCCTTCCCCGGTTTCAGAATTGGAATGACAACAGCATGCTTCCAGGTCTTAGGTAACTTACCTTGATTCCAGATTTCATTCATAAGGCTGAGAAGCTCTTCTAAAACAAGATCAGATACATAATTAAACATTTTATAGTAAAGATTGTCCATTCCAGGGGTTGTATTCCTATTTTTAGCTATGGCTCCTTTAAGCTCATCTAGGGAAAAGACGACAATCGCGACTCTTGGGGAAAGACATAATTCCTTATTGTCTGAGCCCTAGTTTCCCTGCTTTCCTGATCAAGATTGTCAGAGCTGTGGATCTTTCTAAAGGCTTCAACTAAGAGGTTAGCCTTTTCCAAGGAGGATACCGCTACCTTTGCTCCATCTATTAGAACAGGGAAGTTAGTTCTCCTCCCTACTCTATTCATTCTCCTAACCGTGGACCACAGTTGAGTAATTGGTGTTTCAGCTGACAAACTGGAGCAGTAATTCCTCCAACTATTTTTCTTTTCAGATTTAATTACTTTCCTTACCAAAGCCCTACAGTATTTATACTGCATCAGGTTATCAGGGGAAGGGTATCTACGCAGGGCCCTGAAGGCCTTATTTCTTTTCCTGATTACCTCATCACACTCTTCGTTCCACCAAGGGACCACTTTCTTCTGTGGGGCCTTACCGTTTTTAGGAATAGCAGAAGAAGCTGCCGCAGAAATGGTACTTGGCCTAATTCCACTCGTTTATAGACCCGTCCTTAAGATCAGACAAAAATTCATCACATAAACATTCAAACTTTTCCCAATCTGCTTTATGAAAGTTAAATTTCCCCCCTATCCTGTCAGTTTCTGCCTTTAACCTGAATCCAAAAGTTCCTAAGGTTGGAAAATGGTCACTCCCCATGTTGTCTGGGTCAAGCACCTCCCACTCACACTTACCTGCTAACTCTCCTGAAACAATCATCAAATCTAAACATGAAGGAGTTAAAGAACCTAACTGGATTCTCGTTGGGCGCCCATCATTCAGACAAACTAGGTTAAATTCATCCATAACAGACTCAACCACTAACCCATTACTGTCAGTTTTCTCACTGCCCCATAGGCCATTATGTGCATTAAAATCACCTGTCCACATAACTGGAGGTCTAACTTGTCTCAATACATGTTCTAACTCATCTACATTTAGTTTCTGACAAGAATTATAGAAATTCAATAAGGTTATTCTTCCAGTGTTACCCCAGATTTCAGTCACAACAATTTCCAGGGTTGTATCTACTGACAGGGTTCTATATTCACTGCCTACTTTAATAAAGGTGGCACAGCCCCCTCCTTGTCTATCACTTCTATCTTTGCGAATAGATACGTACCCAGGCAATACAAAATCTAGAACAGGCTTCAACCATGTCTCTTGAACACATATAATATGAAACTCAACTTCATTGGATGAGACAAACCTCCAATTAGACTACGAGCATTCCATTGTTGTAAAAGGTTAAAGGACATCTACCCTACTGCTGTCCCTCCTTCCTCACTACCCTGTGACGCCTGTGACGACCTTCACTATTTTTGAGGAATTGAAACAGTGATTCTGGAGAAATGTACATTTGGAAATATTTTTCCGCAGCATTGGAGACTAACCTTATCACATCTGACCTGTTCTTTGAGATTCTTGATGCTGAGATTACTTCAGAAATAAATGCCAGAAACTCTATCTTTTTGAAGACAAAACTGTCCTTAGGAGGGCTATGTACAATTTGCATTCTGGTAGGCTGGGGGGGTTGCTGAGAGTAGCGATTGCCATGATTTTCCTCATCATTTACTCTTTTCAAGGCTTCAGCATATGACACACATTTTCATGCACTGGTAATTCCTTGGGAATTGCGTTTCTAGTTATTATTATTCCGCTTACCACTTTTTCCGTACGCAATTTCTCTTGAACAATTTAACTTAGAAACTTCGTTCAAACTTTGTAACGTAGGTCTTCAAACGGACCAAGCTGCTATGTCTGTTCAACTTTGAAACTTTTATACTTTTTAAACTATTAAAGAAAAACTTTTAAAAAATCCCCATAGACTTAACATTACCGATTGTAACATCATAATACAGCAATTAAGCAATTAGAATCCTATGCTAGGTGTTCAGGGCACTACACCTGCAGCCTCAGGCTTTAAGCAATCTGGGTCAATTAAGGGGCCGTTTATACGAGAACGATTGCTAAGGAAGACGACAAAATATTTTATCATAAGTGCCTTTCGTTTACACGGCGACCCCGCCATCGGGGTTTGAAGACGCAAAAATCTGAAGACTCCTTCCAGAGTGTAGAGTTTTGAAGACGACCCGGGTTGTGTCTCTAACGTCTAAACGGCTAAACCAAAGATCCTTGATTACCTCTCTGGCTAAACTGTCAAATTAGAATGTCTATGAATGCCTACCCACTGTAGCTAGTTAGCATTGTTAGCATAGTTAGCATGTTAACATAGTTAACAT
This sequence comes from Alosa sapidissima, assembly GCF_018492685.1. NCBI lineage: Eukaryota > Metazoa > Chordata > Actinopteri > Clupeiformes > Clupeidae > Alosa > Alosa sapidissima. The sequence goes on from NC_055976.1 coordinate 3,742,628, forward strand.
TTTAACAAAACTGCTAGAAAACATTAGCTAAGTTAGCCAAGTAGCATGGTTAGCATGTTGGCATTGCTATCATAGTTAGCATTTTAGCAAAACTGCTAGAAAACATTAGTTAAGTTAGCTAAGTAGCATGTTAGCATAGTTAGCATTTTAGCAAAACTGCTAGAAAACATTAGCTAAGTAGCATGGTTACCATAGTTAGCATGTTAGCATTGCTAGTATCGTTTACATTTTTAGCAAAACTGCTAGAAAACATTAGCTAAGTTAGCTAAGTAACATGGTTAGCATAGTTAACATGTTAGCATTGCTAGCATGGTTAGCATTTTTAACAAAACTACTAGAAAACATTAGTTAAGTTAGCTAAGTAGCATGGTTAGCATTGTTAGCATAGTTAAAATTGTTAGCATAACTGCTAGCAAACATTAGAGCCATTCCAACCTTTAGTTATTGTTAAATATCTAACTATTTGTATTTTTTTTTGGTTGCCATGGCGCCGCCGCGTTCGGACGCCTTTTTGTTTGCTCCGCCTAATTTGTGTTTATATTTACTCTTTTACCTTTTATTAACCCCTAATTTTTTGCACTTTTCCACTGCACTGATTACGTATGATGGCGTTACACTCAGAAACATCGGAAAAAATAATTGCCTTTTTTGTTTCGGGATGTTTTAATTGACGATTCTACCTGGCCGACTGAGATTTTCCGAGATGCATCAGAAAAACATGGAGACGCATCTCGGTGCAGAAGGAAAAAACACCAAGGAAAACGAGCCGGGGCCCGTAACAGATTGAGGAATAGAGCTCATAGGCCTCCACTGCCTAGCATTCTCCTAGCCAATGTCCAGTCTCTTGTGAACAAGATGGATGAACTAAGAGCAAGGATACAGTTTCAAAGAGACATCAGGGACTGTAACATTCTATGCTTTACTGAGACATGGCTAACTGAACTTGTACCGGACTGTGCCATCACTCCGGTGGAGTTTTTCTCTGCTGTTCGCTCTGACAGGACTGAGGAATCTGGAAAATCGAAAGGTGGCGGTGTTTGCATCATGACAACAGCAAGTGGTGTGCTTCTAGAAATGTCACCGTTCTCTCAAAGTCCTGCTCGCCTCACCTAGAACATCTAGCGATCGTCTGTCGACCCTTCTACCTGCCCCATGAGTTTACTTCGGTAATATTCAACGCTGTCTACATTCCTCCACAAGCCAACACAGATGCTGCGGTTTCAGAATTGCAAGAAGTGTTAAATAGACAACAACACACGCACCCTGAAGCTGCGCTTATTGTGGCCGGTGATTTCAATCAAGTACATCTGAACCGGTCCATGCCTGAATTTATTCAACACATTCACTTCCCTACACATGGTGACAACACACTGGATCACTGCTACACACAGTTCAAGAACAGTTACAAAGCTACGTCTCTACCAGCTTTCGGAAAATCTGATCATGCCGCTGTTTTCCTACTGCCTATGTACAAACAGAGAAGTCAGACGGACCCCCCAGTGACGAAGGAGGTCAAGCGCTGGACTGACCAATCGGAAGCCAGGCTACAGAACACCCTTTGCAACGTTGACTGGGAGATGTTCAAGACGAACTCTGCTGACATAAATGAATTTACGGAAGTATCATTGAGTTACATCAATATGCTAACTGATTCCATCATCCCAACTGTAAAGATCCGAAGCTTCCCTAACCAGAAGCCATGGGTGGATAGAGAAGTGAGAACGGCATTAAAGACACGCACTATGACTTATAATGCTGGGCTTATTTCAGGGGATATGACGGATTATAAAGCAGCATCTTATAGTTTACGTAGAGCTATTAAAGATGCTAAGTGGCGCTATAGAGACAAAGTTGAAGCTGATTTCTTGGAGCACGAGTGTGGAAAGGACTCCGAACCATCACTGGCTTTGAAAGAAAGTCCCCTCCTGATGAATGTGAGTAAAGCCCTCCCTGATGAACTTAATGCTTTTTATGCTCGCTTTGACATGAAAAACACAGACTATCTTGCACTAGCTGCAGCATGTGAAGCAAATGAGGATGCACCTTTCTGTGTCTCTGAGGTCGATGTGAGCAATGCCTTTAGGAGGGTTAATTGTAGAAAAGCTGCTGGACCGGATGGAATTTCTAATAGGTTTTTGAAATCCTGCGCTGCTCAGTTAGCTCCTGTGTTCACTTATATCTTTAACACATCATTGGCTCAAGAGACAGTTCCTACTTGCCTCAAGCAGTCTGTTATTGTTCCAGTAACGAAAAACAAAAGTCCATCATGTTTGAATGACTACCGCCCAGTAGCCCTGAAGTCTACAGTGATGAAGTGTTTTGAGAAGCTTGTGAAAAACATTATCTGCTCATCCCTCCCTGCCTCCTTCGACCCCCTCCAATTTGCTTACAGAGCCAACAGGTCTACAGAGGATGCCATCTTAAACCTCATGCACACCACCTTAACTCACCTGGAGGAGGGGAATGGGAATTATGTGAGGATGCTGTTCATTGACTTTAGTTCAGCATTCAACACGATAGTACTTCTCACCTTGGTCACAAAGATGAAGGCCTTAGGACTGAACACCACCCTGTGTCACTGGATATTTGACTTCCTCACCAACCGTTCACAAGTGGTTAGAGTGGGGTCTGACATCTGACTCATTAACCATCAGCACTGGTGCTCCAAGGCTGTGTTTTGAGTCCACTGCTGTACAACATCTACACACATGACTGCAAAGCCAACAGTAGTCATACCTCCATCATCACGTTTGCAGATGACACAGTGATCTTGGGCCTGATTAGTAACAACAATGAACAGCTCTACTTGGATCAGGTTGATGAGGTGGCACAGTGGTGTCAATCTAACAGCTTGACACTGAATATCAATAAAACCAAGGAAATGGTAGTGGATTACAGAAGGAAGCAGCAGAACTACAGTTACACCCCACTAATGATCAGCGGGCAACCTGTAGAGAGAGTCACAAGTTTTAAATACCTTGGTTTCCACATTACTGAAGACTTAACATGGACTGTTAACACTCAATATGTTCTGAAGAAGTCCAGACAACAACTCTACTTCCTTCGTCAGCTAAGGAAATTCAAAGTTTCTACATCCATCATGAAGGCCTTCTACACTTCAGCGGTTGAGAGTGTTCTAACTGGTAGCATCATCACCTGGTATGGGAACTCCACAGTTAGAGATTGTAGTACTCTGCAGAGAGTAGTGTGCTCAGCTGAATGTACTATAAGAACTCAACTCCCTGCTCTACAAGATATCTATTCCAGAAGAGTACTCCTAAGAGCCCAAAAGATTCTGAAGGACTCTTCTCATCCTAACAATGGATTATTCCTACCGCTGAAATCAAGAAGACGCCTATGTAGTGACAAAGCCAGAACTGAGAGACTCAGGAGAAGTTTTTATTCCCAGGCCATCCAAACTCTGAACTCACACTATACTGACTTTGCACACATTCACTCCTCAGCACTCTCAAACATTTCCCAACTCTGAATTCACACTATTCACCATCCAGCCCCTCAGATTGGGAGACAAGCTCTTGCAGATGGGTGTGGACGCTCACCTGGTAACCTGGATTACAGATTACCTGACCGAGCGACCACAGTTCGTCAGACTGAAGAACTGTCTCTCTGACACTGTGATCAGCAGCACCGGAGCGCCACAGGGAACTGTGTTCTCTCCAGTCCTGTTCACCCTGTACACATCTGACTTCTGCTACAACACCGAGTCATGCCACATGCAGAAGTTTTCTGATGATACTGCAATTGTGGGGTGTATCAGGAACGGGCAGGAGGAGGAGTACAGGAGCCTGGTGGAGGACTTTGTGCAATGGTGCAAACTCAATCATCTTCAACTTAACACTTCAAAGACCAAGGAGATGGTGGTGGATTTCCGCAGGTCTAAGCCCACTCTGCTACCAGTCCACATTGATGGGGTTAGCACCTACAAGTATCTGGGTCTCCACCTGGACAATAAACTGGACTGGTCAGCCAACACTGATGCACTCTACAAGAAAGGGCAGAGCAGGCTGTACTTCCTGAGGAGGCTGCGGTCCTTCAATGTGTGCAGTAAGCTCCTCAGGATGTTCTACCAGTCTGTTGTTGCCAGCGTCCTCTTCTATGCAGTAGTATGTTGGGGAGGAAGCACAAGGAAGAAGGATGCGGGGCGAATTGACAGGCTGGTAAGGAAAGCTGGCTCTGTAGTGGGAGCTGAACTGGAGTGCATCACTTCACTATCTGACAAAAGGACCCTGAACAAATTGATCAACATCTAGGACAATGAGTGTCACCCACTCCACAGCACAGCCTTGCACAACTGACAGACTGAGAAAGTCATTTGTCCCCAGGGCCATTGAACTGTTCAATGCCTCACTTAAGGGAAGAGGAGAGATAGACTTCTCTGCATAGTCTGTCTGCCTCTTCACCCCCTCCATGTTTGGATACTGTCTGTCCACTAGCCACTTTTACCACTATCTTTATGCCTCACTGTTTGCGTGCTATATTAGCACATTAGCACATATGCGTAACCCCCCCCCCCCCCCCTCCATACCACAGCCGAACGGTGGCCACACTTATACATTTTCTTTAAATAGTTAAATATATAGATATATAGACTTTACTTTACTTTATTTCTGCATTGTTGCACTGTTGGACTTACTCATTTGCACTATCACCATGACCACTATCACCATTGCACTACCACCATGACACTCATTCACACAGAGCACCTTAGAGCACCTTACCATACCTTACTATGCACAGAGAATCACAGGCTCAGTCCCTGCCTCAGTCATTGCAAGCGCCTCTAATTGATTAATCACCACTATGTGGATACTGTTTTTAGAATTGATTTAGATTAAGTGTTAGTTAGTATAATTTGTATTTTAGTATATTTAGCATATTCTTTATCTTCTACTGTCCTTATTGCTTAGTTGTGTTTTTATATTATATACTTTAATTACTCTTTCTGCTGTTAAAGAATGTGTTTGTGTTGTCTGTATGCTGCTGAGACCTTGAATTTCCCCTGGTGATCAATAAAGTATCTATCTATCTATCTATCTCTATCTATACTGAATTTGCACTCATTCACTCCTCAGCACTCTTGACCCCCCCCCCCCCCACACACACACACACACCTTCATGACTTTTAGCACTTTTACATCCCTCTCCCTATGCTACACACACACACACACACACACACACACACATCTGACTTTCTCCAACTTTTGCACATCTCCATCCTTTTTATTTATTATTTTTGATTTCTCCTCCATCTATCTACCCATGTCCTTGATTGCCTAGCCTTTCAGCCCCCCCATTTAATTGAAATGTATGTGTTTGTGAATTGACGTGTGTGGTTGAGAGTTTTTGTTGAAAATTAGCTTGTCATTTGAAGGGTGTGCTCCTGTGTGCGCCTATGTCTCTTTCTGTGTCTAACACACTCTCGCAAACATACACTCACTCTGGCATAAAAAGAAGAATTGTTTAATTTCCACTGAGCTTGTGGAGATGATGAGTCACCTGAACTCCGATGGCTGCTGAGGCTGAAGTGGCTGTGGGCCCAGCTGGATGAGGACCATATTTTTTAAAGGATCATCATGCTTCTGTAACACCTTTGTTCAAACATTCTGATTTTAGGAAATCTTCAAAAATATTTGAAAAGTACCTTTATAATATCTAATGAAGTAAATATTTGTAAACAATGTGTTTCAGACTGGTTTACTACCATTTCATGTAAATAGGGTGGGTAAGAGGTGGGTAAACTATTAATTCTGTGATCGCAGTAAGGTTGACTGTGTAATGCGTTTGTTTAAAAAAGACATTCAGAACCGAGTTGATGATGCTGAAGGTTACTGTTTAATGTTTACATCAATACTAATGGTACTTCATACAGTGCATTTTGTGATCATGCTATATTATGAGGTGCATTAGATTTATTGAGAGGTGGGTAAACTATTTCTGAAATTTCAGAGGTGGGTAAAACTTCACTTATTTAGCCTCCACTAAAAATATATTCATTCAAAATTGGAAATATGGACATGTATGGTTATTTGTCTCAAGGCCTCAATTATTCATAAGTATGCAGTGTTATAAATGCATGGTGTACAGGGTGGGGATTTCGATATGCAGCCTTATAGCCTACACGTATTTGTGAATATTGTAATCTACATATTTTAGAACATTATTCTATTTTTTAGGACATAACATGATTATTCATAAGTATGCAGTGTCATAACTACATCTCTGACATTTATAACAAACCAATCCGTTTAAAAAATGGTTGAAAATTGAGCAAGCTATGGTTATTTAAAAAGTACATTTACCCCTACCAACACAATGTTATGGGGAGTGAGCTGCCTGTAGCAAGATGGCCGCCGTGTGCGACGCGGACGAGACATCTAGTGTATCTGTTGTATCTATGAGGCCACCTGCATCAACTGTCAGTTTCTCAGGCTTTAAGCATACAGTCTCATTTTCTTAAGACTACACATCATGTTCAACTGTTTCCTCTGTCTGTCAACTGTTTCAAAATAAAAGTTCTCACTACAACAATTCCCTATTAAATCATTTAACCATTTAAACTATCCACCTATTTAACTGTTCAGTCAATCCAACAATATTACACCTCATCTACCTAGCAAATAATTTAACCATTTAAACTATCCACCTATTTAACTGTTCAGTCATTCTATATTAAACCTCATCTACCTAGCAAATAATTTAACCATTTAAGGTATCCACCTATTTAACTGTGCAGTCATTCTAACTATATTAAACCTCATCTACCTCTCAAATAATTTAACCATTTCAACTATCCACCAATTTAACTGTTCAGTCATTCCAACTATTAAACCTCATCTACGTAGTAACCAATATAGCAACCACCTCAAGTACCCTAGAAACAGCCTAGCAACCACTTCCACAGTTACAACCTAGCAACCAATCAAAGTCAAAGTCTGCTTTATTGTCAATTTCTTCACATGTCAAGACATACAAAGAGATCGAAATTACGTTTCCCACTATCCCACGGTGGAGACAAGACATATTTTACCAATTAGGTCCACAGACAAACATAACATTCAAGTAAACAATACAAAAAGTAAAAATAAGAAGGCACTTACAATGAAGAAAATAAGAGCAGCAAAATTTGAGTTGAAAATGTGCAATTGTGCATACAGTAGACAGTCAATATAATAGTGCAAAAGTCAGGCCAATAAATGTAGCAATGTACCAATATAGCAACCAATGAGTTTAACCTAGCAACCAGCATAGCAACCACCACAACTAACCTAGCAACCACCTCAAGTACCCTATCAACAGCATAGCAACCATGTCAAACACCCTAGCAACAGCATAGCAACCACTTCCACAGTTACAACCTAGCAACCACCATAGCAACCAACAGGATTACCCAAGCAACCAGCATAGCAACCACTTAATTTGGCATAACAACCAACATATGTACCCTAGCAACACGATTGCAACTATATCTGCCTTATTTGTTTTTACTCTGTACGATATTTTACATAATATTTTTTGCATTTTCATGCACTGTATTTCCTTCAGAAAATGCTTTTCTAGTTCTTCTTCTTCTTCTAAGGCGTTTAATGCAGCTTCAACCATTTAACATAGAAACTTCATTCAAACTTTGTCACGTAGACCTTACTTAGGACACCCGGGCAATGTATTTTTCATCTTTGTAACTTGTATACTTTTTAAACTATTAATTAAAAACTACTCAAAATTTCCCCACAGACTTAACATTGGGCGGATGACATCACAATAGAGCCGTTAAGCAATTAGAATCCTATGCCAGGTGGTCAGGCCACCTGGATCAACTGCCAGTCTTAGGCTTTAAGCATACAAACTGGCCCTATTAAGACTACACATCTTGTTCAACTGCTTCCTCTGCCAAAAACTGTTTCAAAATAAAAGTCCTCACTACAATATTTCACTGTTAAACAATTTAACCCTTTAAACTACTGAACTTTTTAACTGTTCAGCCATTGTAACTGTTATTTGTCATCAAATGAGTCCTACCCACTGTAGCTAGTTAGCATAGTTAACATGTTATCATTGCTAACATTGTTAGCATTTTTAGCAAAACTGCTAAAAATGATTAGCTAAGTTAGCTAAGTAACATGGTTAATATAGTTAGCATGTTAACATTGTTGACATAGTTAACATAACTGCTAAAAATGATTAACTAAGTTAGCTAAGTCACATGTTTAGCGTAGTTAGCGTTTTTAAAATTGTTAGCATAACTGCTAGCAAACATTAGAGCCATTCCAACTTTCAGTTATCGTCAAATATCTACCTATACACAGCCATTAAAGTATTTGAATAGCAACATTCATTAAACTTTCAGTCTGTCAACAACTTTTAAACTATTTAATTTCAACTTTTAAACGGTCTACTTTTAAACTATCATTAAACTATCTATCTATTAAACTAGCTGTCTATCAACAACTTTTAAACTCTCTACATTCAACTTTTAAACAGTCTACTTGTAAACTATCTATCTATTAAACTAGCTGTCTATCAACAACTTTTAAACTATACGTTTAACTTTTAAACTGTCTACTTTTAAACTATAAACTTTTATTAAGCTATGCAACCACCATATCTATCCTAGCATCACCATAGTAACTATCTCTGTATTATCTATTTTAAAGGAATTATCCGGAGTAAAATGCACTTTAGATCAATTTACGGATGATTGGGAGTACATACGTTGAGTTGACATCAAAATCATGTCATTCGGATGTGTTTTGAGAAAGTTCGATTTTACCATTTTTAGTCAAAACTCATTAGCCTGGAAGTGACCAGGGCATGTAATTTCGCCGCTACAAAACGCTATTTTTATACCTCTTCTACAGTTCCAAACAACATTACACTTACGTGGTAGTGAGTAGAGGGTCCCTAAAGCCAAACCGAAGTATCCCGAGGTCTTTATGTGGTCGGATAGAGAGTCCAGAATGAATTTCATCAAGCCAGTACCTTTCCGGAAATGTTGCTGCTGCATTTTGTAGGGGCGAAATGACATGCCCTGGTCACTTCCAGGCTAACGAGTTTTGACTAAAAACGGTAAAATCGGACTTTCTCAAAACACATCCGAATGACATGATTTTGGTGTCAACCCAACGTATGTACTCCCAATCATCCGTAAATTGATCTAAAGTGCATTTTACTCCAGATAATTCCTTTAACTATACATGATATTTTACATCACAACTTTTGCATTTTCATGCACTGGTAATTCCTTGGAATTGCATTTCTAGTTTTTATTCTTCTTCTAACGCATTTAATGCAGCTTCAACCGTTAAACGTAGAAACTTCATTCAAATTATGTTACGTAGGTCTTACTTAGGACATGGGTGCTTTGTATGTTTCATCTTTGTAACTTTTATACTTTTTAAACTATTAATTAAAAACTATTAAAATTTCCCCATTGACTTAACATTGGCCTTTATGACATCACAGCAATTTTTGATTTACATTCCTTTGCCTCATCCGAATAATAATAATAATAATAACAGTAGTAGTAAAGTAATAGTAGGCTATCAATAGCCTAATTATAATAATAAACGATTTATGTATCGACTATGACTTTTCTGCTGCTCAGTCTTTATCAGTTCCTCATCAAATAAATTAAAAGAGGCTAAAAGCCCAATAAATGTGCCACACGTAATAGCCGAATATAAGATAACCCTTGCCTATCCCATTTCAATTAGGCAGCACTACACCACCACGAACAAGCTGTCATTAAGTTTTTGCGTTTAGTAGGCCTACAACTTTTATGACGTGGCATTTCTTGGGCATTTAGCTTTACCACCCCGCAAGTTGTAGACTAACGTATGCGCAATGCTCATCTAGGGTATGGATTTAATTGGCTTAAAGGCAGCAAAAGTGGGATATAGTGCAAAACAATTCCTCCATAACTGTGTATTTAGTCGTTTGATATGTGGATAACTTTCAGTGGACTAAACAAAAGGTTAAGATTTTGTTATCACAAGGCTAGTTATATGGCGAAGCATATAGCCAACTTTGTTTGTAGCAGTAAAGCTGAGTTTGTTGTTAACATTGTTGGTAACTGTCAGGGAATTTAACCCCAACATATAGATACAAGAACCACAACACGTAGTATGGCTTTGCCCACAAACTCTGGTACCAAGAGGAGAGCCTGCTAATGTAAGGAAGAATTCCTCACACCATCAGTCTCTGACTCTGCAGCCCATTGTACAGATGCACACAGAAAATAGGAAGCAAGACATAGCGACTTCATTGTGACATACTCAATCTCAATCTCACCCACACACACACAGACAGGGTGCAGTTCCTGTCTGTCTGGGTGCACGCTTAACTTGTACACTTTGTTCTTAGAACTCAGCACAACAACATTTAACTTGAACTCTCTGTTCTTAGAACTCAGCACAACAATATTTCTGGGTCACTTCCAGGAACTTTTTGAAGTTTACTTGAACCACATGACCTTAACGAATTTTGAACATCCATTGTCGCAACTCTGGGCCAGGCCACCTGCATCAACTTTCAGTTTCTCAGGCTTTAACAAAGTCCTTTTAGGCAAGTCCCTCCACTCGGCGGCCATATACCAACGTTTTATGGGCACTCATCGGGCACAGTCTTTGGGTCGAACTGCGCGTGCGCAAGGCTTCACGACACCAATCTTGCTCCAGCGGCGAGATCACAACACATGATTGGCACGATGTCTTCACAACACACCATATGATTGGCTCAATGTATTCACATGTCGACGTTTTGCCGAGGAAGGGGTGGGATATGTGTAGACAACGGCCATATTGGCGTGACAAACTAGCTCCATGCATTTCTATGGAGTATTTTTTGAGTGCTGTGTCTCCTCATTAGAAAGTCTCTGGCTTTAAGCATACAGTCTCATTTAAGACTACACATCATGTTCAACTGTTTCCTCTGTCCACAACTGTTTCAAAATAAAAGTCCTCACTACAATAATTCCCTATCAAATAATTTAACCATTTAAACTATCCACCTATTTAACTGTTCAGTCATTCCAACTATATTAAACCTCATCTACCTAGCAAATAATTTAACCTGTTAAGCTATCCACCTATTTAACTGTTCAGTCATTCCAACTATATTAAACCTCATCTACCTAGTTCAGTCATACCAACTATATTAAACCTCATCTACCTTGCAAATAATTTAACCATTTAAACTATCCACCTATTTAACTGTTCAGTCATTCCAACTATATTAAACCTCATCTATCTAGCAAATAGTTTAACCTTTTAAACTATCCACCTATTTAACTGTTCAGTCATTCCAACTATATTAAACCTCACCTAGTTCAGTCATTCCAACTACATTAAACCTCATCTACCTAGCAAATCATTTAACCATTTCAACTATCCACCTATTTAACTGTTCAGTCATTCCAACTATATTAAACGTCATCTACCTAGTTCAGTAATTCCAACTATATTAAACCTCACCATGTTGGTTGCCAATTAGCACATCATCTGTTTTAACAATATATTTCACACCATATATTTTGCATTTTCATGGTAATTCCCTGGAATTGCGTTTTCTAGTTTTAGTTCTTGCTCTACTTTTTCTACTATTTTTTTCCTCTGCACAGCTGGAAATTGCTTTCACTGTTTTTTGTTTCTGTGCAAGTGCTAATGCAAAATTGAGAAGTCCAATATGGATACCACCAGGAAATCTGAAATCTATTTAAGCACCTTTCTTTCTATCTATCACCTATATATCTTTAAAACAGACAGAAACACATGCTAGCGTGGTTAGCGTAGCGATCATATAGGTTTAGTCAGAGTTTCTTTTCTCCCAGATTTTTTCCCCCAGTAATTTTGTGTCAACAATTCCCTGGGAGACTGAAAAACTGGGCTGCACGAAACTTGGTGGTCATGTAGCCCCACAAGGATGACATGGAGCCATTGATTTTCGTTTTGATCCATCGCCCCCCACCACACCGGGCCCCCTGAAAGGAGGGTAGGCCTGACACAGTTGACTGTGAATATCTCGAGAACCGTAGGGGCTTAGGATGACCAACTTCTTGTCGTATGCTGGTCTCAAGGGGCCATGTCTACCCATCTGCTTATTTGAGGTATAGCGCCACCAAGTTAAAAATAAAAAAGCAAAAACGAGGTGCTCCTCTAATGCAGGGTAGGACTACGTTTTGACAAGCATACAAATTCACCTTGTTCTTGCCCCATCTGAAATTACTCCTCTACTTTTGCTGCCTCCATCCTTTCTGTATTTGTTGTGTAAAAAAACATTGTATATGATGGCACTGAAGTCTTAAGTTAGTGAATTGGCTAACAATGTTAGTTGGTAACCAAATAGCCTACACATTGCGTTAGTTATTTGTCTACTAGGCCTAGCCTACTGGCTGATTTATCAAACCAGCGCTTTCTCGTTCGTCCTCCGCAAACTACAGGTGTTTCGGTAGAGAGCCATTGAATAAGCGATGCTAAGCAATTTCTGTAACACTTTTTGTGACATTCAGCAAATATCTCCTCATTTAATGTAAGTTCCTTCGTCATTTCTAATTTTGAAGGTTCTAAAACATTATTATGCTTCACTGAATCCTTCTCGTTTTATTTAATTTGTCCAGCTAACTTTTCAATTGAAACTAGCCATTTATGATGGATTACACACTCGACATTCTGAAATGTCCTGCACGATCAAGGCCAAATTAAGTTATCACGCAGCCACTGTGTCAGCAGCATGAGTGCTGACGGTGACGGTGCATTTCTGATGTCAGATTATTATGTAGGCTAGCCTACTAGACTGTTCTCACGTTGCTTATATTAAGTAGCATTAATCAATATGAGGGGCAGAGGGGGATAAATGTTGTCCCCACCGGGGATAAAAATAATTTAGCAGAGGTAGGGATAGGAAAACCAGAGGGGGGGAAATCCTCACCATCCCCCCCTACAAATCGCACCCTGCGCACACCCCATTATCCCCACATACACACTCACAAGCGAAGACACTCAGAAACACACATAACGGTATACTGTAAACTCATTTACATACACAAAAGTTGCAAGAGTAGAGGCTGGAGTAAATCGTAAATGTAAATCAGGTTTTTAAGTATATTTGCATATACAAGGAATTTTGTCTCTGCATTTATCCCATCCATGAATTCATGAACACACAGAGCTCATAGTGAACACACAGTGAGGTGAAGCACACACTAACCTAGAGCAGTGAGCTGCCTTGCTACAGCGGCACTCGGGGTGAGGTGCCTTGCTCAAGGGTACTTCTGCATTCCTAGGTCGGGGATCGAACCGGGAACCTTTCGGTTCCAAACCCGAAGCCCTAACCAGTTAACCTGACCCTAGCCAGATGAATTTCGTTCCGCTTAGCTCCGCCTAGCTTCACTCACATCCATCTGGGACCTCTTCCATTTAGAGCGATTTCTGCAACCGATTTTATGGTACAGCCAATCAGGACGCAGGGCGGGAGTTTCATAGATGTGGCATAGTGTAGAAGCGACTGTGAGACTGTTATCAGCGTCACGGGTTGGCTTCGATGTGAGTGGTTGAAGTAGCACGTCAATAGATGACGGACAAGTGGCTTATTCAATCATATGCAAGCATTTTTTGATTAGGCCCAGCCTTCTGAAGCAACACTTCAATGGATCGGTTCCAGATGGATGAGTGGAGCTAGGCGGAGCAAAATTCATCTGGCTAGGGTCAGGTTACTAACCAGTAGGCCATGACTGCCCTGTGGAAATGGAGAAAATTTGAGAATATACTGTTCTGTGGAGAGAATGTGCAGGACTGAGCAGCGGTCATATTATGTATCGCTTTGCAGTACATCTAGTTTATTAAACTACTGTTTAATATAATCTATTGTCAAATTACACACACACACACACATATATATCTATATTATATATCTATATTCTTTATAGTGTGTAGATATATCTGCACAGTGCACACATAAACGTATCCCCAATCATCATGAATTTTCCAATAGGTAGTAGAAAGAATAGCCATGGCACCAACTGAATATCCATCCAAGTGCATCCATCCCATTTCGGTCACTGGAGGAAGATTGGGATGTGGTATGTGAGCTTGGTTTCAGACAGTTCCTTGATAGTCTAAGCGCATGAAGCGTGTGGCAAAGTCTCTTCCACCTTTTTTGAAACTAGAATAGACGGCTGCTGTTTTGGGTCTCGCTCCTGGTTTTTCCCCACTTTGCCCAGGAGATCCAGCGATCCTAGGAGCATGGGCGCCTATGCAGAGCTGTTCACCTGTCCAGCCTTCGACAGCAGCGCTCCAGAGCGGCTCCAAAAGGCTCCGCGCAGCCTCATTCCTGACCGTCCAAGTCAGCATGAGAGGTCACCTGCCGCATATCCGGCACAGCACGGCCTCCCAGGCCTGAGCAGGCAACTCCTCTCCCTCCATGCCCCACACTGTGATAGCCTGTGCTCTTCCCTGTGGTTCCACATGCCCCACACTGTGATAGCCTGTGCTCTTCCCTGCGGTTCCACATGAGTTTGATGTCACATGAAACAGCCCCACAAAAAGGTAAAATATATATAACATAGATCATTATGAGTCCAGATGTGGCCACACTGGCCCCTGTGGGTCCCACTGTGCCGCCGTAACACGGAGAGCGCTGACATGCACAATATCTACCCAAGCACCTCGCCTCACCACTCATCTGACTCGTGTGACATATGATGATTAAAACCATGATTACTGCATAGATTTTCCTTGGTCTGATAATATGATGGCTGAATCATCCCACCACTGCCATTATCCTGGGGCAGCCGTGGGCCACTGGTTAGCACTCTGGACTTGTAACCGGAGGGTTGCTGGTTTGAGCCCCAACCAGTGGACCATGGCTGAAGTGCCCTTGAGCAAGGCACCTAACCCCTCACTGCTCCCCGAGCGCCGCTGTTGTAGCAGGCAGCTCACTGCGCCGGGATTAGTGTGTGCTTCACTTCACTGTGTGCTGTGTGTGTTTCACTAATTCACAGATTGGGTTAAATGCAGAGACCAAATTTCCCTCACAGGATCAAAAGAGTATATATACTTATACTATACTTATAATCTAATACTGCCTTTTAAGAGTGCCACAATCAGTGAAATGACCTTGAATGGAGAAAAGGTTTATTAATGTATTTCCTGAATAAGTCTTCTTACACCACTGTTCTGATCGAGGATCATTTAAGGGCTCACTCTTTATTAAGACATGAGTACACAGGGACGGGAAGGGACGGGCAATTTATGATTAATGTATTTAAAAGATGTATTTTAAAGACAAACTTTTTGTCATTTGTATTTTATTGGGTTGAGTAAAATGGCTTTGTATTTTGTATCAAAATACTTTATATGTGAGAATTTTTGGAGTTTCAAAATATTGCCAAATATGTTGGTAAAACCAATACTTTTGGTGATTTGATGACATCATAAAACTACAAAACATTGAATGTAGTCTCTGACTGGCGGTGATTTAGTCATTTGCCCACATGTGTGAGATTCAGGAAGATGATCCAGTGCAAAATGAGTAACACACAGAGGTGGACAAAATGCTCAATTTCTTTACTTAAGTCAAAGTATAGATAATCCTAGTCAAAAATTAGTCCACTGCAAGTGAAAGTTGCCAAGTCAAATTTTTACTTAAGTGAAAGTATGCAAGTACTTGTTTTTAAACAATGAAGTATTCAAAGTACAAAGTATTTCTCTATGATGTGTTGTATAATGTTTATTTTGTCAATGATGTGGTGGCCAGACTTATGCTGAAATGAAATACACGTTTTTTGGTTGGTCACTATTTTGCTACTGATAAAGCAAAATTGCCCATTTTCAACCCATAGCCCTGTTGTTCAAGGTCGTGCTGTTGGTAGTAAAAAGAGCAAGAACATTTGGTACAATATTGACCATTGTTGTACCAAATTTTCTTGCTCTTTTTCCTATTGATGGTCTTGACCTCAAACAACAAGTGAAATTATAAGATTTTTTCTGTTCATAGGCATAATTATGTAAGTTTTTAATTGCTCTGAAGTCATAGTAAATTAATTTCTTGAATGACCATTTGTACTGGGATGCCAGCCTTATTGAATCAACGTTATTACATAGTCAATCAACATGCTTTGACTTGTAAACAAATCAACGTGCGTGGTGTTGGGGCTGGAGCTCTGTGTGTTTATAGTGACTTGAGTACATTTACTTAAGTATTGCCTGCCTCTGGTAACACATACACACACACACACACACACACACACACACACACACACACACAATGCTCCTCCTCTCTCACACCAACCTCAAGTTTCTTAACTTTAACCATCAGTTGATACAATCAGCGGAATACTTGGAAATCGTTATGTGGTTCCCCTGCAACACAATCTTATAATTAATGTGTTGAGAATTTGTGTTGTTTTTTAACATAGCCTATCTCTATGTCCAGATATGGACAACACAGTTTGTGTTGTTTCTACCACATTGCTTTTGTTATACTGTGCATAGTCTTAAAACAAATGTATTGAAAACAGTGCAGTTTGTGTTGTTTTTTTAAACACATCTCTATGTCCAGATAGGGATAACACAGTTTGTGTTGTTTCTAACACATTCATTTTAAGAGTGCATTGCTCAAAAAGTTGCCTCATGTATCATCCATATCTATCCCCATTGGTGTCAATATAACCCCAGACATCCCAAACTGCCAAAAGTCATTTCAGGGAAGTATCACGAAGCCCCCCAACCCCCCCCCCCCAAAAAAAAAAAAACCCTTAAGCCTACTTAAATACAGATTAATATGTTCAATAATGTCTAGTCAGTACAACATATAAAGGAAGGCCTATAGATAGAAATTGTGAAAATAAAATATGTAGATAGTTTGGTCTTTTCATGTAGCCTTGGCAACTATCTAGTAGGCTATAGGCCTGAATAATATGCACATGAATTAACACTTGTTAAATTCACTTCAACATGTTTTTTGCAATCATTTAACCTGCCATGGGCAATGCTAAAGTCACTGTTACAAACAGTGCAGTGTGCAAGACTAGGCCTATCATTATAGTGGATGGAATCCACTATCTTGAAATCTCCTGGCTTCTTCTTCTTCTTATTATAGTGGATGGAATCCACTATCTTGAAATCTTATAGTATAATATTATTACAGTGCATGAAAATGCACTGTACTGTTCTTCATAGGCGTTTTATTCTTAGCTTTATTATTATTCTTCTAACGCAGCTAATGCAGCTTCAACCGTTTAACGTAGAAACTTCATTCAAACTATGTTACGTAGGTCTTACTTAGGACATGTGGGCTTTGTATTTTTCATCTTTGTAACTTTTATACTTTTTAAACTATTAATAAAAAACTATTCAAAATTTCCCCATAGACTTAACATTGGGCTGATAACATCACAATGGGCTAATTAACTTGATTTTGCACCTGTATCAACTTCCAGCTGCTTCAAATTTGGTACAAGTGTTTGTATGGACTCAAAAATGAAGTGAGTTGATGTTGGAGGTCAAAGGTCAAGTCAATGAACACTCTGAGCAAAGATGGCTGATTACGAAGATACTTCATGAGAGGCCATTTCCTGTCCCTGGAAATTTATGCAAATAGGGTAGCAGTACACGCCCCCGCACATTTATGCAGTGATCGGGCTCTCTTTTTAACATTGAGGTCTATGGCAGAATCCAAGAATTTCCCAGAATTTGTCAAAGCCTTATTTTTCTGAGCAATGGATGCACATTTCGGACACGGTATCATGATCTCCAAACCCTCCTCCCTATTTCAGTAGAATGTCGTGATAGTATGACCCTCCAGTCGGGAGAAAATCAACATTAATGAAGGTGTACACCAAGTTTATTTTGTACTCCGGCTTGTCTGGCGTGGAACCGAGGCGTTCAAACATAAGTCATACGTCAGTGACACGCCCCTGTGCAGGCGGGAACTGAACCAGAGCCCGTCTCTGACTGAACTCCACTTTGCCCTCATAGACATGAACTAGGACGACCCATCTTGCTACGCATTCATTATCTTTGGTCTGAGTGTGATATCTCAAGAATGCCTTGACATACATGCCTGAAATTTGGTATGAGTATTTGTATGGATTCAAAGATGAAGTGAATTGATGTTGGAGGTCAAAGGTCAAATGTCAAGGTGAAAAACACCTTGAGTGTTATATCTCAAGAACACCTTGACACACAAGGTCTTTTTGTACGAGGGTTTGTATGAACTCAAAGATTAAGTGATTTAATGGGTTTTTTTTTTTTCAAGGAATATCCCCACCAACATTAAGCCAGCAGATTTGCATCCACTATTGTAATTCCTCTGGCATTACATTCTAGTTATGTTTTACTCTTATGAGACAAGGGTAGCCTACACTTGGAAATGGGTCTTACATTTTCCTTTTTTTGAGGCACTGACTCTGCCATGACGCTGCTGTTTCTATACACTGAACTGATTCATTAAGTTCGGGAGAAAAGAGATAAAAGCCCGTCTACACTGAAAACTGATTGGTTGATTTAGCGAAACAGGCCAATCAGGATGCTCTCTGTCTTGGATGCGCTCAGACACACACGCACCACCCCTCTCTCTCTCCTGTCGTGCGCGCGCTACACTCAGACGCACACTCCATGCGCGCTCTTGATCGCTCACTCTAGATTCCGGGAGATTTTATCTAATTTGCGGGCGTCAGGGAGCCGCTATCAATATGCGGGAGACTCCCGGAACTTCCGGGAGACTTGGGATGTCTGGAACTAAAGGTCATGATCCTACTCGATCAACAGCTTCACAGTTCAAAATCATTGTGGGCGATTGATAATGTAATTCACTATATCAGTGTACCGAGAGTTTAAAGCCGTTATTTTAAGGTAATAGATTTCTTCTAGATTTCTTAATAAATTGGGTTGCTTTAAGCCCACATTCTATGGCTCTAAGTATAGGTTCGGTGGTTGGTTTGTAGGCCTACCACTTGACAAGTTGTTGACTTCTTGAGTACATCTCAGATATAAACTCTGAGATGTAGTCAAGCTGTTGCTCTCAAACACTTTATCAACTGAGTCAGTGTAGTGATGAAGGAATAGATTAAATAGACAGATATGGAAGGTTTACAAAGTGATTTCATGCACCCTTTAAGGAGTATGTTTTAGTATTTTCAAAATGCTAATTATTTTGATACATGGCGTGGCTACTGTATTTAGTTTATTGTGGAACACCTAAAATTAGGGTAGCCTATATTTGCATTTGAAAATACATTTTGATGTATTTTTGCCATCCTTGTCGAGTGCTTGACTCTTGTATTTTAGGCCTACTCATCAACCAAGTCAGTTGAACATGAGTGATGCTTCACTTCATTTGAACATAATATAAGGCCTATAGGCTATACGTTCAAATACATTTTTCTGTTTTTGTGTTTTTAAGAGGCTACAGCATTTATATTTATAGCCTACATAGTGAGTAAACGTTACCATATCTTTGTAAGGAGGGAGGGGTCGTTAGACAGTCACTTACAGGAAAAAGTATTTTTGAGCCAATCACGTTGACACGGCAGGATTGAGCCTCTCACTTTTAACATAATTTTCTTCCGGCCATAGTCCATCGGTAGTTCCACCTTAAAATGCGAAGAAGAGAGAGAGAGAGAGACGATAAACGAATAATGATTATATGCTTGCAGAGAAAAGCAGCACATTGACTACAGCGTATTTTTTTTGAAAATGTACTTGAAGCGTTTCCTCGTTGCCACGGCTATTGGCTTCATGTGGTATTTCTCAGATTACGGAGAAGTTACTCTCCAGTTAGGCGTGTTTATCTGCGTTCTTTTGTCTTTTAAGCTCTTCAAAAGGTCTGTTGAATGTAGTACACAGACAGATGACTTGGCTGAAAATTCACCAAATCAGGTAAACTTTACTTTGTTGATTTATCTGAGCGTCTTGTCACAGCCCGCTCCGTAGACAAACGCTTGTGATGTGATGATTTTGTTGTCTATGGTTTTCCTGCAAGGACGAGAAACGCAATATGTAGCCCATTTAGGATAAGTTAGCTACACAGCGCAACAAATGGAAAAGCGCTGGGAAACCAGGGAAAATGATCATGACATTGCTTTCAATGCATTTTAATTTTAAGGAGACCTTAACCGCTGTTAATTATTGGCAATAGAATTGAATTACTGTGGGCCACAAATAATATTCACGAAAAGTAAGATGTTAGTATTCTCTTTGTGATTTTTGTGAAGGAGGGAATGTTTTGGACAAAACCAAGACTACACTTTCTTCAAGAATGTGGGTTGCCTGTATTTTCATTTTCTGTGACAACATGGTTGAGTTATGACATACCCCTATACCCAGACAATAATACGATTACTGTCGCAACTCCTTTGGTGGTTCTCAGCAAGGTGACATTGATGCCATAGCCAAGCCTGTGAATGTCAACTCCGCACTAAAAAACGCTTAGCTGGTATTATTGGACCGAATAAACTAAATAAAACTTTGGCTAAAAGAATCCATTATTGTCAGAAAACATGAAATGCATCCTATATTCTCCAGGAAATAAATGAGGAGAAAATATGCAGTTCTGATGGGAGCAGTATGATCAGTACTAAGGAGGAATCATCACATGGGTTACAATATGTAAATGTTAAGAGATCTCTTCAAAAAGGTGAGAGTTTGTGACCACGCCCTATTAGAAGCTTTTAAACAGCTGTCAGCCCACTGAGTGGTGAGCAATATGTCTTTCTCACCCTAAAAAGGAATGCTTTTTTTGACAACGCTGTTTACAACCTGCCTTGGCAAGATATTTCAAACTCTCGACTTGGATAGATAGTGCGATATTGTGTTTTGCATGCGGATGTACAAAATATTGTAATACTCCTTGCTGTGCTGTTTCTTCCAGTGTTTGAGTGTGCATATGAGCAGACATTCGTTCCTTGGTACAATGTACCTGAGGCCATCACCAGCCAGCCACTGCATGGAGCTCTCAAGACTGAGTTTGACCTATTTGTTGATCGGCTCATCAGTAGGGCACGAGGGTTTGATCTTTGTGCTGCAAGTGTGGGGTGCATTCGCATCCTCAGCCAACACCTGCATAATGCAAAGCAGTCTAAAGAGTGAGTTGGTTTTAGAGGGAAGTTGTACAGGAAACTGTGACAATGAAGCCTTTTAATCTGTTCCCTAAGCATAGTTTCAATGCCAACTGAGATGATGTGCTTCATAAATGTTCAAGCCATGTTGTGGAAAAGATTAAGTATTAACAGTTTTGTTGTGACCGTTAACTATGCTGTTTGGGACTTTAGACCTATTAGCACCATGAACCTGGATAAAGTGGAGACTTTTCAGTTTGTGTAGTTTGTGACATCTGTTGACTCATTTTCAAAATGCTCTGCAACTGCATTTGTTATCTCTCACTTTGGTTCCTGTTTTGTGTCTGTTGGTCTCAGAGCCCCTCTGTTCAGCTCCCGAGCAGAGGAGATGAGAGTCCTCCGGGTGTTTTCTGAAGCCCTTGTGCGGAACCTCCTCCCGGAGACCCTGTGGGACCTTGAACTCTACCGCTGTATTTTAAATGAAGTAGTTGCTGTAAAAGGTATAAACCCTTTCTTGATGTTTCCGCTAGCATGACAGGACAGGGTCATTAAGAGGAGGTGATCATTTACACCATCTTCACTTACAGTGCAGTGCTGCTCCCATGGCAATTCAGTTTGAGTAAAAACCTCTGCCTCTCCACGCCTTTCTGTTGAGACTAAAATTGAATACATACCTCCTGCGCATGCCTTGGCTTGTGCACTAACTAGAATGGACTTTAGCATGATGAAACCCCTTTCGGTCGTCCTAGTGTCATACTGACTACATTTTGCCCTGTATTCAGTAGTGACAACAACCTATTCCTGAACTATATCAACAACAACAAACAGTTGACTTCAGTCACTGTACACGTGTCACATGTGGGCCAGCAAGATTGCACCATAGTCAAGTACAAATATAACTTTGAATAAGAGCCTGCCTGAGAGAACTTTGTTTGAATCTTAAGTTTGACTTCTCTCGCCCTTCACCACATTGTCCACCACACCACTCTGTATCAAAGATTAGTTCCTTTTTTCGACTGATCTATTGCCTTACATGGGTTAGATCACTTCATACTAGTGTAGCTATCCAAATATTAACGTGCTCATGCATCATGCATAATTGATGATTAAAATGATTGCCGAGCTGTTGCATTTTCAGTAACATTTACCTTGTTTATGAAGCCCTGTGTGACATGAAATATCTGCCCAACCATTTGGTAGTGTGCCGTGTGTTATTAAAGCAACCCTATGCAAAAATGCACCACTTTTTGAGGTATTCTTTTATGGGACAACTAGTAATGGTATCATCTACAAGTTCATTTTGATGGTATGGCCATGTGAAGGACATATAAACAAATGTCTTTTCTACCAGCCATCCACAATATGCATTATACAGGCCTGTGTTCTGGGTAGAAACACCCTGTGGAAATGAAGCAAAACATATCACAGCAGCACATTGCTGACACCATTAAGCATGTTTAGCAGGCTTCTAGCAGTCTCAATGGTTCCGCGTGTCTCTTGTGTTACAAGCCTGGCTCAAAGCAAGCAACAGAGAAGGGAAAGGCCATACGCGGATAGCTATATATATATATATATATATATATATATATATATATATATATATTAAATGAATAGACTTTAACAGAATCGGTTAAGTGACACCTCCCTCCTTAAAACAGAGGCCTCTCAAAGAGAGACTCTGGAAAATGACGCACCCCTTCCCCAGCACCCAAACCTAAGACAAACATCTCACATGTCTTACATACATATCACACATATATATATATATATATATATAATTTTTTTTTTTTTTTTCTATATGAATAAATAGCAGTTGTTAAAAAGTACTCAACTTTGGTCTAGGGGTTCTGCCATGATGTTGTCCACACCCTGAATGTGCCGGATCAGTAGGCTATATGGTTGTAAAAATAACGCCCAGCGCATAAGGCGCTGACTTGGGCTCTTTAGAGAATATCGTTAGTGGGTTATGATCAGAATAAATGGTAACCGGAACAGCGCCCCCACTTAAATAAACATCGAAGTGTTGTAATCCCCAGATTAAAGATAGTGTTTCCTTCTCGATGGTCGAATAATTTAACTGGTGGCGGTTAAACTTTTTGGAGAAGAAACACACTGGCTAGTCTATTCCCTGTTCATCCCCTGCAAGAGTACGGCCCCAGCACCCACGTGGCTAGCGTTGACCTGCATCTGGAATGACTGGTCCATGCGGGGAGCCATTAAAACAGAAACAGATGTTAACAACAACTTCACATTATCAAATGCGGCTTGACAAGTCACAGTCCAATCAAATTTAACACGGCCCTTCAAAAGGTCGGTCAATGGGGCAACAACAGTGGAAAAGTTAGCACAAAAGCTACGATAATACACCACCATACCTAAAAAGCGTCGGAGCTCAGGTTTGGTAGCTGGAACAGGGAAATTATTGATAGCCACCACCTTAGCGTGCACAGGCCTCACCTGGCCTTGCCCCACCACCTTCCCTAGATAAACAATTGTCGCCTGGGCAAACTCTCACTTAGCGAGATTTACAGTGAGACGAGCTTCAACTAGCCGTGTAAAGAGAGCCTGGATACGCTCCAGATGTTCAGACCACCCGTCACTATACACGACCACGTCGTCCAAATAAACAGCACAGCCCTGTAAACCAGAGACTACGAGGTTCATTAGTTGCTGAAATGTGGCGGGCGCATTGCGTAATCCAAAGCTCATCACAGAATATGAGTACAGACCAGACGGTGTTATAAAGGCTAACAAACTTACTTACGAACCTGGCTGATCCTACCCGGTCAACACAGTCTTCAACCCTAGGGAGCGGAAAAGAATCTGGCTTTGTGATGTTATTTAGTTTCCGATAATCAGTACAGAATCTATACGTCCCGTCAGGTTTACTAACTAGAATGCAAGGTGAAGCCCAACTGGAATAAGAGGGTTCTGCCAAACCATTATCCAAGAGATACTTCACCTCTGCCTCTAGGTGCTGCTGTTTCTCTGGTGACACCCGATAGAACCTCTGCCTTATCAGCGCAGCGTCACCCACATCAATATCGTGCTCGATCAGATGAGTGCACGACGGTGTATCTGGAAACAAGGCAGGAAAGTTAGAAATCAAAGACACAACCTCTGATGCCCTCTCCTTGGACAAATGCCCAAGTAGCGTGTCTAAGTTAGACAACTTCTCTTTGAGTTCCTCAATCGAGGCTGGAGCACACAGTCGTCTGGGCTAACCACATCCTCATCACCACACGCTGCCACCATGTGGGGAGAGAAGCTAGACATCCCAGCAACTGCAGCCAAAGCAACTGACTTAGCCTGGTCACCAGTCTCTGCTGCCCCAGAAACTGGAGACCTGCTGTAGTGGTTTCAAAAGATTAATGTGACAGAGTTGCGTATTACGCCTACAGTCAGGGGTTGAAACTAAATAGTTCAGGTCTGACACCTGCCGAACAACCGTGTAGGGACCTGTGTATTTAGCAAGGAAGGGGGAACCGGCTATCGGCAACAATGTCAGAACCTGATCTCCAGGACTGCACACTCTCGGCTCAGCCTGGCGGTCATACCAACTCTTCATTTTCTTTTGAGCCTTGGTCAGATTTTCTGCGGCCATCTCACAAGCTAAGAACAATTTCCGGCGGAAACCATTCACATACTCCAACAAGTTAGTGGGACTCTCAGGACACTTCAGCTTATCCTGCAGGACAGCTAAAGGCCCACAAACTCTATGGCCGAACACCAAATCATTAGGTTAAAAACATGTACTTTCCTGTGTTACCTCACGTGCTGCAAGCAACAACCATGGAAGCCCTTCCTCCCAGTCTTTGCTGAGCTGAACACAGTAACCCCTAAGCAATGACTTGAGCGTCTGGTGAAAACACTCCAGAGCGCCTTGGCTCTGTGCGTAATACGCGCTACTAAGCTGATGTTTAACATGCAGCTGCTCAAGCACTTCTGAATACATACGTGATGTAAAATTAGAGCCTCTGTCACTCTGAATAGTCTGAGGGATGCCGAAGATGGAGATAAACTGAGAGAGAGCCTTCACCACAGACTTGGTAGAGATTGTACGTAACGCATAGGCAGCGGGGTAACGGGTAGCCTGACACATTAGTCAACATGTAAACACACCCGGACTTAGAGAGAGGCAATGGTCCAACGCAATCAATTAGCAAATGCTCAAATGGGTTACCTAAAGCTGGAATAGGGTAAAGCAGAGCTGGCTTGATCACCTGATTAGGCTTTCCAGTTAACTGACACGTATGACAGGTCTTAATGAAGCATGCCACATCCTTCTTTAGGCAAGGCCAATAGAAGTACTTCATAAGTCTGTCATACGTCGCACACCCAAATAGCCCGCTATATCACCATGAGCTGTCCGTAGCACCAGTCTCTAAACTTCATAGGCACTACTATCTGGAAAACAGGATCCCCAAACACATCATTAGTCTGAGGCATCTACTTACGGACCAACAGCCCATCCTGAACAAAATAACCCCTCGCTGCACTATGTAGCTCCTCAACAGCTAAAACCCTAGCAAACAGTTCACTCAAGGTTGAGTCCTCTTTCTGAGCTGCAACAAAATCACTAAGGGACAGAGAAGATGGCAAATCTGGCAACACAATAGGCTGCGAATCAGGCTTACGATTTTTCTCTAAAACCTCAGTTCCAGAGGCACGGTTCATGGCACGTGTTACCTGCTCCCTTCTTCCAATTACGAAATCGCAGTCTATATGCTTCTGGAACTAACTCATATACTTTAAGCACAGCATCTTTCACACTTTTATAAATCTTCCTTTCAGGTACCGACAAAGCAATAAACGCCTCCTGCGCTTTTCTAACCAGAACACTCTGGAGTAACAACGTTCGTTCAGAATCGGTCCAACCACGATCATCTGCCACACTTTCAAACAGTGAAAAGAACACATCCGGATCTTTCTCATTAAACCTTGGTAGCAATCTGGCCATATTAGATATATCAGGGGTGCGCACTGGCCCAGTCGGAACATCGCCACCGGTATCACCTCTAATCCTGCCTTCTGCAATTAACCTCAGTCGTTCTAAAGCAATTTCTCTATCACTTTTGATTTTCTATCAAACTTTTAAAAGAGCACGTTTATCAATATAAAAAAACGTCTCCTTGTCTCCCGCACCGACGTAACCCAACACAACTTCCAAACCTAATTAAACGGATTCGCGTGTGTCTTACCCAATATTTTCTAATGCGTGAAATGCCCAATCAAACTTGAACTGTATCCGGATCTCCGCAGGATCCGAACACAGCCAACAAATTAGACACAGCCAACAAATTAGACACGTTATTCAAAACGGCCTACAATACCTCGTGCGTTTAACAACAAACATTACCCCATTGAGAAATGCAAAAAACGCATATTTACCAATCGATGGATCAAAATCCCGGACAAGCCCCCCAAATCTGTTACAAGCCTGGCTCAAAGCAAGCAACAGAGAAGGGAAAGGCCACACACGGATAGCTATATATATATATATATATATATATATATATATATATATATATATAAATAATTAGATTTATTAAATGAATAGACTTTAACAGAATGGGTTAAGTAAAGTCAGTAATGGAGTTGGATTTGGAAAATAAAAGTGTAAGCGGTCAGTGTAATGCGGTGTAGTGAATAAGCAAAACAAAATCCTAAACGGTGCGGGAGAGACGGAGCGGCGGCGGTCGACAACCCGGTCTCGTCTGAAGTGCTTTTAAAGGCCCAGACCAGGAAGCAATTAGTGCGACTCCATACACCTGCGCCCAGCTCACCTGTAGGAGACTGTACTGACACTGGTCCATTCAGTTGACATTCACCATCCCAACCACATCCTCTTCAAGTGGCTACCATCTGGTAGACGACTAGCCTACATCTCAGCCAGAGCCGAAAGACTGAGGAAGAGCTTCTTTCTGCGGGCAGTACGTTTGGTCTAGGGGCAGGCCATTGCACATCAGGACTGGCATACATTGCACCTGCACCTGCACTTTTTAGATAATCTTTTTAATTTCAGTAGGCTACAGTTTGTTTTATGTTTCATGTTTTTATTTATTATATTGTCTTTTGATTCTGTCTTCCAGCACGGTTGGAGATGTTACACTTTACATTTCACTGCTGTTGTACATGTACAACAAACCTGCTTTGAGTGCACTGACTGGAGTGTGTTACAGAATGGAGAGGACTTAGAGGAGGTCACACAGTGCACGACTGACTACCTGAACTTCTGTATGGACATTGTTGTTCCCACCAGAACTGTACGCTGCTTTCCCAATAACAAGCCTTGGATAACCAGCAATGTCAAGACCCTTCTTAATAGGAAAAAGATGGCGTACAGAGAGGGGGACATGGCAGAGCTGAGGCGCGTGCAAGGGGAACTTAAAGTCAAGCTGAAGGAGGCTAAGGAGGACTGCAGAAGGAAGGTGGAACAGAAGTTGCAGGAGAACAACATGAAGGAGGCATGGGACGGCATGAAGACTATCACTGGCCTGAAGAAGAGCAGCAGCTCTGTGGAGGGGGACCTGGACAGGGCGAACCAGTTGAACCACTTCTACAACAGGTTTGACTGCCCTGCTCCAGCTCCAATGGGAGTGGTCTGTCCACCACCCCCGGCTGACTCAGGCACTGCTCTTGTTTGCGTGCCTGCCGTACCCCCACCTCCCAGCCTCCCAGTCTCTCCAGCTCTGCATCCCGGTGACACCCAACGACCTAAGCCACCATCACCTCACGCCCTGCCCCCGCCTGACGCCTCCTTGCCTGTGCCTGTTGAGGCGTCCACGACTCTGGCAGCCTTGACAGGGACATCAAGGAGGTGGCCAGCCCCCACCACCACACCCCCTCAATACCAGTGCAATACCAATACCAGACCTGTCGCTCTAACATCACATGTGATGAAGACAATGGAGTGATTGGTCTTAGGTATGCTCAGACCCCAGGTCCGCCATGCACTAGACCCGTTACAGTTTGCATACCAGGAGAAAGTGGGCGTGGACGATGCCATCACTTATCTTCTACACAGGACACATTCTCACCTAGACAAGGGGAAAAGTGCTGTGAGAATCATTTTCTTTGATTTCTCAAGTGCTTTTAACACCATCCAACCCCTCAGACTGGGAGACAAGCTCTTGCAGATGGGTGTGGACGCTCACCTGGTAACCTGGATTACAGATTACCTGACTGAGCGACCACAGTTCGTCAGACTGAAGAACTGTGTCTCTGACACTGTGATCAGCAGCACCGGAGCGCCACAGGGAACTGTGCTCTCTCCAGTCCTGTTCACCCTGTACACATCTGACTTCTGCTACAACACTGAGTCATGCCACATGCAGAAGTTTTCTGACGATACTGCAATTGAGGGGTGTATCAGGAACGGGCAGGAGGAGGAGTACAGGAGCCTGGTGGAGGACTTTGTGCAATGGTGCAAACTCAATCATCTCCAACTCAACACTTCACAGACCAAAGAGATGGTGGTGTATTTCCGCAGGTCTAAGCCCACTCTGCTACCAGTCTCCATTGATGGGGTCAATGTCGAGGTGGTAAGCATCTACAAGCACCTACAAGTACCTGGGTCTCCACTTGGACAATAAACTGGATTGAGACTGAGGAAGTCATTCGTCCCCAGGGCCATTGAACTGTTCAATGCTTCACTTAAGGGAAGAGGAGAAATAGACTTCTCCGCATAGTCTGTCTGCCTCTTCACCCCCTCCATGTCTTGAACTGTCTATCCACTAGCCACTTTTTACCACTGTCTTCTGCCTCACTGTTTGCGTGCTATATTAGCACATATGCACAACCCCTCCCTCCATGCCACAGCCAAACTGTGACCACACTTATACCTTCCTTAATATATAAATATAAATATATATATATATATAGACTTTATTCTTGCACTGTTTGACTTACTCATTTGCACCATCACCATGACACTCATTCACACAGAGCACCTTACCTTAACTTACCTTATGCACAGAGAATCACAGGCTCAGTCCCTGCCTCAGTCATTGCAAGCGCATCTTGTTTGATTAATCACAACTATGTGGATACTGTTTTTTTTTTTTTTAGAATAGTGTTATTTAGCGTTGTTCACGCCAAATAAAGTCAGCAAAATATACCCTCCAGTGTGCAATGTATACTACTCTTTTGTATTTTAGTATATTTAGTATTTAGTATAAATTTATCTTCTACTGTCCTTATTGCTTAGTTGTGTTTTTTTATATTATATACTTTTAATTACTTTCTGCTGTTAGTGAATGTGTGTGTGTGTGTTGTCTGTATGCTACTGTGACCTTGAATTTCCCCTGGGGATCAATAAAGTATCTATCTATTTATCTATGCATGTGATGAATAAAGCTTGAATTTGGGTAGTGTTTACAAGGTTTTGTGTTTTTAGGAGCTCACTAGTATCATACCATCATATCATCTCCTTAATAGTAGTACTAGTAGTAGTCTCCATAGTACTCATGTTTGAGTCATGCTTTTGTGATTAATGCTGACTGAAGATCTGGTTGAATATATTTTTTATCATTGAAATATTGTTTGTGTCTGTGTTCACTGTTGTTCAGTGTTAGACCTTCTAGTGACTTGGCTCTCGGATCCAGACAATCTTAACCAGCTGATAGTGAGCCAGCTGGATGGAGTGGCTGTCGGCCGATCTGTGGAGGACCTGCGTGCGTCCGAGAGAGAGAACGGTGCCTCCTCATCCGAGTCTGAAGACGCTGGAGCGTAAGTAGCTTCACATGCTTATTAGCACAGAGTAGCTAAAGGAAACCCTTAAAAGCAATTTTGTGTTTTGAGAAGGAGCCACATGTTTGATTAAAGAAATGTATATTGCAGCTCAGCAGATGATGCAGAGGATATCTCCAGAAAGAGAAATAAACGTATGTTCAACTGATTGTGTCACCAAGCCTCTTTATATTTATATATATATATATATATATATATATATATATATATATATATATATATATTTGAATTTCCCCTGGGGATCAATAAAGTCTATCTATCTATCTATCTATCTATCTATCTATCTATAGTGTCATCAGTGCAGTTGCTAAAGAATACATCTGTATATGGTATATGTATGAATTGACAAATCTACTTGATATGTTTGTGCTCCATAAAGCTGGTAAGAAATTAAAAGAAGGATGGTCAAAATTTCTTGAAAAAATGAAGTCCAAGAAGGCCAAGAAGAAGGAGCAGGAGCTGATCTACAAGGCCCTAGAGCGCCAGAGTTCAGCTTCCCCTGAGGATTACTGTAATGCTGTCAGCAACAATGAGGGCTCTGTCAGGAGTGAAACAGACTCTGAAAGTGTAAGAGGACAGGATGTTTGTTCTGTTTTTGTTTAATATTAAGATTCAAATGCAATTAATGAATTGTCTTTTCCCTCATGTCAGGAGATCAGTGACTTCGAGACCTACCTTACAAGTGTCCAGGAGGACATGATGGAGTTTAAGTTGTCTTATGAGATGTGGAGAGTGGGTAACTGGAATGTCACAGTGAAGAATGTAAGTTAGGCCTAAATCAAGTGAATTCCGTTGCTCCTCCCAAGTTTGACCATCTTGATTGACACTTCTCTGTTATCTTTCAGGTTCAGCGAGAGAGTGAGGAGTTATGTTTCACAGTTCATCTGGAAGAACGAGACAACCCTGAAAATCTGCACTGGGATGTGATGAAGACGCAAACAGACCTCCTCTTCTTCCATAGCCGATGGCAGGTGAGGGCAAATTAAATTCTAGGGGTTACAGTTTGCACAGACTACTTATGTATAAATGAAATGCGAAACTTCCACCTGACCTCCAATACTGGCCAAAGGTAACACTGTGCTGTTGAATGCTCGGTCACTTACAGGACATGTCAGGTCTGCCATCGGTTTCTGCCATAGTTGATGACAAAGGGAGGGATCTGGATGAAGCATTTCAAGAAGAAACTAAGACCACTTTGCAGACTTTTCTTCAGGTACACATTATTTAAAATGACAATTATAATATTCTTTATAATAGGCATGGGACATTACAAAAAAGGATACATTATTGTAACAAAGTGTACACTGGAAAACAGGAACTGGTTTCAGATTCCCAGTTTGGCCACAGTCAGCCAGTGTTTCAATTCCTGTGTCCACTGGACAAGTTGCTGAGCGAGGAGCAACCTTGTGGCGGAGTGTGGGGTCTCGTCAGTGGCATCGCCTACTTCCTGACTCCTTCATACGAGGAAGAGGAGGTGAGCTTTGATTTGACTGTCATATTCATGTGAATACAAGGTTGCATATTTAGCGATGTAAAGAAGACACATTGAACTGTATTAGGCTTACAACAGATCCAGTCATGCTGTGTGACTGCAAACTATAATGCTGATAACATCAGAGACAGTTGCATGCATCAGATACATGCAGTTGTCAAAATCAATGCAGACAGCATCATCTACTGGTCATTGTGGAAACTGCATTCGCTCCTTTTGACTCGTCATTTTTTTTTCAGAATACAATTTTGATAGAAATGACACCTAACACTTTCTGTCATTTGTAATTGGGTGATGTATGTCAATATGACCGTGATGCATGACTGTGTTACTCTCAGCACTTTAGCCCGGTTGCAGAGGCGAACACAGAGGACGTGAAGACTACAGTCATAATGAATAAGCTAGAGGTTGTGAAAAATGAAGTGGAACATACTGAAGGAGACACTAAAGAACCTCATCACACCAGCCTCAAGAGTATGTGTCCTACCAATGCCAGTAACACTGACCAGATTGAAGAGATTGAACCTACACGAGCCGATGACGGCACATCTGAAGGGTTAGAGGATGACTGTGATCAACCCGGAGCCATAATCAGCGGGCTCTCCAGTATCACGGAAAGTTTTGATGAATTTCTGGCCAAAGCTAAATCTGTGATTCCCAAAGTGCATCATACAATAATCAATCAAAATTCAGACTCTTTGGTGTTAAATGATTCTTGGTCTCATCTGGGGAACAAAACAAGTAAAAGGGACAACATTTTACACAAAATGTCTGCTGGGAGGCACAAGAGCAAAGAAAAAGACCAAGGCTGCATAGCAAAAGAGGACTCGCATACTCAGAGCCATTTGGAGAAAAACACTAACCAGTCTTGGGAACATCTGGAAGCTACTAAAGCCATATTTGATTTGCTGAAAGAAATATCTGGTCTGTCCTTGTTCTTCATAGTATTACTGCATGATGAAAAATATAAGCATTTATGTAACTGCCCACATAAACGTGACAAACTGAATTGTTTTTTTTTTTTGTTTCTAGGTAATTCATTTATCCTCAACATATTTGATGCTATTTTAAAACCAGTTATGCCTTTGGTGAAGAAGTATGTGTAAACCATTTAATCTTCATATTATTTTGTATTATGTTTTTACAGACTCGATAGGTAGCAGGTTTATTGACACAGTGTTTTGTGTCCTTGTATGTGCCTCTCAGGAAAGTGAATAGCTTCTTGGATAGAATGAATCCTACAGAAGCACAGGTGGCATCCTGCATTGACACTGCTCGGGAAAAGCAGTGGCCCGAGGGTCCTCAAACCTCAATGGACTCAAGACCTCAAAGGACTCAGGAGGAGAAGAGTGGCACGAGAGAACGAGCTCAACAACTCATCAATACCAAATGTATGGGGGTGCTTTTTTTTTTTTAAATACAGCCTTACTGCTGTAACATTAGCAAAGGGTATGTCTGAAGCAATACTTGCTGTGCTTTCAGATTCAAAGTATCTTATACTCAAGAAGACTGATGTGGAAACAGTGTTTAAGATCTTCCAAGAGGCTGAGGAGAACAGGAAATTGGCCTATGTGAGTATGTTATCACCTGGGAAGCTCTGTCATTGTCTTTGATTACATATTGGATTACATATTGTTATTGATTGAAATGTCGATGTTGACTGAAATGTCTTCATTTTTTCAACTGAATAGATGCTGCTATCATTCCTGTTGCATGAATTCTTGCCCGGAGAACCTGCTCTTAATGTGATAGCTCAACTATATGTGAAAGACGTCATTTGACTTCAAATAGAATCAGTTTTTTTAGCTGTTTATTTATTATAAAATAATTAGTATACATTTTATCATTCCATAGTACTGGTCATGTAATATTTTAACATAAATATATTTTGAATAAATCCTCTCTTTTTATGAATGCATTTGAACTGTGAAGTTCAAAATGAATTGATACTTCATGGAATACTGTGATGACATTTTTAATTCATTTCCCAATCTCTGGCTGCCCCGCAGAATTTTGTTTTGATGTTTCTGAAGTTTTTTGCTATGCACCACTTAAATCACTTTATTATTTGGTTGTTGAAATGTCTTGATTGCTGAAATTTACTACACTTTTTTTTTTTAAACTGAACTTTTTTGACATTCATGTGACTTCAGGGAGCACAATGGGACTGTATGCAAACCTCACTTAAACTTGTTGTACAGTGTATGACAAATAAGTTAAGTAGCCTATATTTCTGAAGAAGCAAGCTTTTCATGTCTTCTGAAAAGGAACTCCACAAATGCTCCACAAGTCATGAACCAGGCCTACTAAAACTGAAAGCCATTTAAGAATAAGAAAGATTGTTGGCCTAATTGAAGGGTTAGGTTTATTTTAAAATGTGTTATGTGTTTATTTTAAAATGTGTGTGGGAGATTCATGAGTGTATCCAGAAAGCTAATGTTTCTGCAAATTTCAATAAATGTGTTTCACCTGTAAGTTACAGTGTACTGTCCATTATTTTAATATTGCTTAAGGCCTAGCCTACATATTATAGCTGTATTTATTTTATTATGTAGACAACTATGCTACATGTAGAATAGCCTAGATTATTCTTAGGTGTAAATAGTGAAGGTACTGTTTAATTAGCTGTAGATCTACCTAGATACTATCCCAATTTTATGCACAGATTGCTACACATATGACGTATTGCAAGAATGAAACGTGCTTAGCCTACTTGTCAAACTTGGAAGGTATGTCGTCAAACATACGTAGGCATTAAAATGTTTCACGAAGTCCTGGTCAAAATGTAACATTATCTGATTTCAAGTGAAAACCGAAACATGTCAGTATTGTGTTCTGTATTGTTGACCACTGTGTTTTAGTTGGAACAGAAAACAATAACAACCTTTCGATTATTCGTATCCCCCCCCGGTATTTTCAGCAGTGGTACTTCCGTTCCCTTGAGAGCCTGGCTTAGCCTAGCTGTGTGAAACAGGCAAGAATATCAAGGCTACATGCTAACTGGCTAGCCAGATTGATCATAAAAAGTAGGATAGACAAATATAACAAAATATTGCAGACCGTAGTCAAATTTTGACGTCGATGTTATAAGCTCTGTATTAGTCATTTAGAAAAAAAATGTCAACTCCAGCAAGACGACGTTTAATGAGAGATTTTAAACGGTAAGCGACATGGAAAAAATATATGGCCTTTGCTTGTTTATTGCTAGCCGGCTACATGAGAAATAGATATTAGCGTTGACTTGAGAGCTGGTTTACTAGTGATATAACGTAAAATAGATAACGTTGACCAATGTCTAAATAACATTAAATTTCCTTTGCCAATCTCGGTGGTTGTTTGCTTTGTCCAAAGTCACAATTATAACTTGGGAGTAAATCTAATGTTAACATCTCTTGGCTTTAGCCTTTAGTGCTTTTCGTATTTAATTTAATTGTTGCATTGGACTTATGTTTAAAGACTTCAAGAGGATCCTCCAGCAGGAGTAAGTGGAGCCCCGTCAGAAAATAATATCATGGTCTGGAATGCAGTCATTTTTGGGTAAGGGGTGGCTAGGAGAGCTGTCAAGGCTTCCTAGCTCGTAGGGCACACTGCTTGTCTGAATCTGAGACGTAGCCTAACTTAAGTCAGTCATCGTACCAACATAGCCAGCTTGAGTTGTGTTGCTTAGTTTTGTCTTGCTATTTCATGTGGGTCAAGTTAATTTGTACTTCGCTGCATAGTCTATGTTGTCAAGACTTGCTTGATAGGAGTACGAGATTCAACAACATGAATAAGTTTGTCCTTCTTTCAACAGGCCAGAAGGGACACCTTTTGAGGATGGTAAGTTTAATAGCTAAGATAACCATACATTCGTTTTCTTTTTTTTATTACCTTGACCACACCCACCACTCATCTGTTGCTCAGGTGGACCAGTCTGTAGCCATTTGGTAGATCATTCTAGATGATCATAAATAAAGTGTAGTGTACATGTATTATTGTTTGGCTCCTGTCCTGTACTCTACTCCTGTAAAACAGCACAAATAGGTAGATGGAACAAGTTTAGATGAAAATTTCTTCTTGAAAGTGGGTGGGGCATGATCTTAACAGGAATAGGACAACTGCATTGCTTAGTAACCATTAACCTAATATGGTTGTGCTGAGAGATTACAGTCGGTGATGTAGTTAGATGTGTAACTCTGAATAGGAAAACTCCTGACTATTTGGGCTAAAACCCAATCTGCTCATGTCGTAATGGCAGTCAACCAAGTGATTATGTACTACCTTACACACAGTCCCACTGAAGCTGTTTAGTATGCTTAAGTGTTATTGCAAATGGCCCTTAAGAATTGTGCTACTGTTAAGGTAAGAGATTGAAAACAACGATGGGGACTTGTATAGCTGTTTAGATAGCTTCTCTTACGTAGGTGTTCTAAAGAATAGAGCACATGGCACACTTGGCAGGGCAAAGCAGTATAAAATTCTTTACCCAATCCTGGCACTATGGTACTATGATGCCTCATCCAGACATGTCTCTCAAGCATGAATACAGCCAAATAACTGCAAATATCAAGTCGGCATATCAAATCACACAGGAACAAAGTGTAACTTAACACAGGGTCAGAAAATGCCTTATTATTGAATTGACCTTTAATTATATGAAATTTCAATGTTTTGTTTTATTTCTTTATAGGAACTTTCAAGCTCACAATAGAATTTACAGAAGAATACCCAAACAAACCCCCCACAGTTCGTTTTGTCTCCAAAATGTTTCATCCAAATGGTAGGTATTGCTTTTTTTTCTTTGTTCATACAGTGTAACTCTATAGGCAAGATGTACAGAGATACACATGATGGTGTTCATTACATGATCATGACGGTCTGTTGTGTTTTGTGTTTAGTATATGCAGACGGTAGTATATGTTTGGACATTCTTCAAAATCGCTGGAGTCCCACCTATGATGTATCTTCAATCCTAACCTCTATACAGGTACTGATATTCTAATAAATGCCACAAGGTTTCAAAAATGTTTAGCTTAATTCAGCATGAGAATGCTATACTCTTGAAATACTATATATACTGATGTGTGTAACTTTTTTACTTTTTTCATGCTTAAGTCACTACTGGATGAACCAAACCCTAACAGTCCAGCTAACAGCCAGGCAGCTCAACTGTACCAGGAGAACAAGCGAGAATATGAGAAGCGTGTGTCAGCCATTGTAGAACAGAGCTGGCGAGACTGTTGACCCCTCTGACTTCACCAAGTATGAACAGTACCCAGCCTCCATACATCAGTCTCGCGCAAGACTAAAATAAATACACATCATGTTTTGAATCTTCCTACTCTTACTCGGTAGAATTGTCTGTTCCTTAGCTGTTTGCAAGGTTAGAGTGCTGTTGTGTTGTGATCTCCCTCATGCAGGACCCTCTCCCCCAAAAGGCACATTTATACTAAATTATATGTACCATGTTGTGCCTGGGTTATTTGCAACATGTTTTTTTTTTTACCGCCACCCCTTAAATTGGACATGTTCTTTTCTGCCATATTTTACTTGGAGTTTGCCCCCTTAGGTGCAAGTTGAGTGCTCTTTGATTGTTAACGAGAGTTGGTTGCATTGCAGTTTGGTGTAAGGAGTTATATTTTGATCTGGTGTTCTTATGCCCAAATTCAGTGAATTAAGTCTCACATAAACTTCATGTTTTATTTACCCCTTCTCACTGATTTTTACCTAAGCTAAATTATGTGTTTTGTTTAAAGAAACTAAATTTAGTTCAGGCAGACAGGTCAGTGCCTGATCTAAGTTTTATTTGACATCCCTAGTACAATTACGACTGGTGGTGTAAACATACATTTGTAATGTCAGAAAAGGTATGGCTGTCTTACATTGTGATGTGCATTCTGATTAAGAGTA
This sequence comes from Alosa sapidissima, assembly GCF_018492685.1. Classification (NCBI taxonomy): domain Eukaryota; kingdom Metazoa; phylum Chordata; class Actinopteri; order Clupeiformes; family Clupeidae; genus Alosa; species Alosa sapidissima. Next base: position 3,779,830 of record NC_055976.1, read on the forward strand.
TCCACCAAGATGGGAGTATCAAAAAAAAAAAAATAGTATCCACCAAGGCATATCTTCAACTTCCTGTTAGAAAGGAGCTCTTGTTTTATCAGTTTGTTTTGGATTCAGTTTTTAAAGGGGAAACTGTTCTGAAGCACATAAATTGTGTCACTAATCTTGGACTCAGAATGTATCGACAAGGCACTGTTGAAGATGTATACTCACTGTCAATACACTGTCCCCTACCCTGTTGCTACCTGGTTTGCATGGTTTACTTGCGCACCTTTCTGGTTTGATTTCAAGTGCCGTTTACTTCTCAATCCCACAAGGAGTTTCTAATCCAACAGCCTGGGCATGACGCTCTTGTGTGCTTGTCCTCTAATGCAGCGTCTGATTCCAATCATCTGGATGAACATTTTTTCTAATGCACATCAAATTTCAGAGTGTCAAATTTGCACTAGTAACCCATGTAAGAAACTGTACATTTTCTCACTTCTTGTAAATAAACAGTAAAATCAAAGTCTGGAAATGCATTTTTATTAAGGTTGGGTAGTGGGGAGGAGGGGGAATGAAATGGAGTGATCCTCTTGGGTCGTAGTTCAGTGATGACGATCAGATTGAGTTTATTGTTCAGTTATTACAGATATGAAAACAAGCAGACAAGTTAACAGTATCCACAAACAAAAAAGGCTATTTCACCTACATCTTACAGATATTACTGCTTGCACATTTACCAGGTCATAGCATTGTAAATGGCTTACTCTCAGACAAGTCTTGTTTTAAAGATGGGCTCTGTTTTTCAACTGTTTGGAATACATCAGTTCATCAGAGTCATGATTAGTATTCTGCAGAAGTCATGTCAGGCTGATAAAAAAGATCTTGTAATAGATGATGGCTGTGAATGGTGAAATTTTGTATTAAACAAAATCCAAGTTATGGAATGTCTACAAAAGTAGAGTAAAATGGAGCACCCGCCGCCAAAACTAGCTCCCTTGTTGTCATCACTGTCTATGCTCCAAGGATACGAGATGACTGAAACCTTTGCGTGTTGGCTTCTTTGTGTTTACAACTTGTGAACAAAAAAAAATCTTGGCTTGCCCCAGAGTGCCAAAGTGAGAGCTACAGCAGACAAGATTAAGTGGAATGACATGGTAAAAAGCACACACAGAAAAAGCACAACACAAAACAAAATATCTACTTGTGTTCAGTATCGACTGCCTACATGAGTTATCTATTTGTCTGTCCAGGAATGAAGAAGCAACAGAGGTGTTTCCTGATACAGAGGAGTTTGAAAAATACATTGTACAGTTTCTTTTACAGCAAATCTTTTTGAGAAATCAAACAGAAGAGTATATTTCACAAGACACCCCTAGACTGAAAATTATCTTTAGATTACTTGGGGTTCTTAATGTCCAGTCAGTGAGACGCCTGAGGTTTCACCAGCTCATATCTGCCCACCTGCCCTTCCTGCAGGAGCTGACCAATCAACTGGTCTTTATGCACCTTGCGACTGACAATGAGGAAGCGCTGCTTGCCTTGTCCGTACGACTTGCTGCGCAAGCCATACTTCTGGGACACCTGGTGGATCTGCTTGCGCTCGTCATTATTGAGCTCGGTGGAGAAGCGCAGGTCATCGCTGCGGTCCGACACGGCATAATTGCGAATGATCTCCTCAATGTTTCGTTTGGTGAGCTGGCTCCCGGGCCGGTTCATATCCATGCCCAAGCCTTCCCTGGTGAACTGCTCCTTCACCCTGATGGGCTCAGCTATGCCCTCCCCTTCGCGGCCCAGTCCACCTCCGGTCCAGCCCATCTTGCGCAACAGCTGGTTGCCAATATTGTCCTCTTTGATCTCCTGCTGCATGCAGTCTTCCCCGGACCGAGCCAAGATCTGGGTACGGGACAGAGCGTCTGCGTAGCCTTCCTTCCTGAGGTTGGACTTCACCACTGCCTGTGTCTGCCGTAGAACCACCAGGGCCTCCTCTGCTGCGATGTGTTTCACATGTTTCTTGGGCCCAACACCCGATGCCACATACTGACCCTCTAAGTACACCTCACATCTCCAGCGGTGGTCTGGCAGTACTGTGAACTTGTAGTCAGCAGACACTTTGTTGAATTGGGCAGTATCGTTGATAATACAGATGGCATTGTCGGAATTTTCTAGGATCACTAATTCGCTAAGCTGTTTCTTCCTGACCCCATGTTGGCTGAAGCGTCCACCACTGTCTGGATGATAACTGCTCTGGGAGTACTGCTGCTGCTGCTGCTGCTGCTGCTGCTGTTGCTGTTGTTGCTGCTGTTGCTGCTGCTGCTGTCTGGCAGCCTGATTCAACCTCAGCTTCCTAAGGGCCTCTTCAGCAGCTGAATGCTTTGAGGTCTTCTTGGTTCCCCTAGCCTGTGCAACAAGTTCCTCTTGCAAGTACACACTACACACGAAGATGTTGCTATTGGGGACCGGCTCAAATTTGTAGTCAATTTTCATGCGATTGTAAGCTGCAGAGTTATTCAGGATGCAGATAGCATCCACAGCATTGTCCACAATTACAAACTCTGTCCAGTGCTTGGTTTTGTCTGGTTCATAAATACCCTTGGAGCTCAGCGGTGGCTTGTCCTCTGGATTGCGAAGTGGTGGGACTAACACTGGGGTCGGGACATGCATTGGACACACCACAATGTCATTTACAGGAGCATGCTTGTATTTGCGCTGCACCACACGAGCCTCCACAGGCTGCAGGAAGAGCTTAACGGCCTGTTCTGAAGCGCGGTCCCTGGCACCGTTTTTGCTTCCAGAATACCCTGTCGCTAAGTAAACAGACTGACATCTCAGCTCGCATGCATATCCATCGGTGGGCACTTTTCTGTTCTTGGGCAGGTCGTCTGGAGGGATATCTTTGAGATGGACATAAATGTACTCGGGGTTGGTCTTGCAGGCCTGGATGCTCCGGCTCAGGATGAAATTGTAGTTTGGCGTGTCAGAGCCACTCAAAGCCGTAGGGTCTCTGGATGTGGTTGCAATGGCGCACGCCACGCGTGCAACTAATCTCTGCTTCTCCTCCAAAGTGGCAGGAGCCACTGGAGTGGGCTGAGAAGAGATGACCGCCTGCATGGGGGTGCCCCTCCCTGGACTGTTACAGACGCGACTGAAAGCTCTGCTGGACGAAGGTCTGTCCTGATGTCCAAATCCCAGGCCCTGACGCCCCCCCGAGTCCCAGCCCCTAGACCTGTTGCCTCCGCCATACCCATCATACCTGTAGGACTGGGAGGAGGAGTCAGGCTGTCTGGAACTATGTGCGTCGTATCTAGCTGTGTAGTCCTGTTGAATTTTCGACATGTAGTTTGAGCCGGACCCTCTGCTGCCGTAGCCGAGGCCACTGGTGCTGCCTGAAGCCACGTCTCTGCCTCTGCGATCTGCCCACGAGTCAGAGCCGTATGACGAGCCGCGGTCGTATGTTGACGAGGAGCCGTACGGACGGCTGTACGTGGAGTGTGGAGGATCTCTTGGTCTCATACTGTTCATCTCTCCTCTCCTGCGATCTTTCTCATTCTCCTTCTCATCTGTGGTTCCCCCACTTACGCCACTACTGACAAATTGCACAGGCTCAAATCGAGGCCTGGGGTTATATTTTGACACCGGCATCTTCCTCATTGGCTCCTCTCCTGTAATTAAAAGAACAAGAATGAACCTCGGCTTAATTTTACTTTTTAAAAATGAAAAGCATAGAATACTTATAGTACTTGCTATACTATCAGCAAAGTAACTAAAACATTTTTGGCAAGAGGTACACTTACTTCCATCTGATGAATTTGGCCTCTTTTTTGCTTCAGCACTTGGAACCGGCTGGAAGGAGGGCATGTCGCCAACATGAGTTCCTTCAGCCATCTCCAGCACCTTCTACATCACTTGTGGGCCATACCTGCAGATACAAGAAAAATGAAAAAAGAAGAAAAAAATGCACGGTAGAGACAAAGGGCATTCAGTTAGTTACAACAGCGCAAAAACATCACCTAGGCTATCCATCCTGTTGTGGGCTAATAACAATATTCCAACAACTTTAAAACCCAATGGAAAATCATTTAGTACTATTAACTGCAAAAACACAGAGTATGCAGAGAGATATGACATAACTGCTAACCCAGACACTGTAAACATTGTATTGCTATTTTTACCTATCTTCATGGGAAATTTTAAGAATACGCGGCAACATATTGTCTAAAATCTATGACTAGAATCTAAAATATACCCCAACATAGGTGCAAAGCATAGTAGATATGTATCTTCCTTTCCCCTCACAGTTTTTCTTATGCCGGAGTCCTGCCTAGCTCCAGCCCGCAGCGGCCTGCAGCAGCATGGCCACCGTGGAGAATTGAATCATGGGTAATGAAAAATGGACCATACGAGGAGGGGCTTAGCCTGTTTCATAGTACGCGAGGTAAGGTTTATAGGGACAAATCAGCAATATAACTATGTATTTGTCTTACGTTACAATTACAATCTACATATTTACATAGAGCACCTCATAACAAAGAAAGTATATCTTTAAAAAAAATGTGATACTTCAAAGTAAACACCAGGTTAAAAAATAATGGCCATAGTGAACTAGCTAGACAACCACTGACACATTAGCATATACGCTAATGTTACATCCATCGGCACATTGCTGAAATTGTTACAATAGTTGTTTCAACCCACACAAAACCAATAAGCCACAAGCTTTTACTACACACTGGTCACCTTAACACCCCCAAAAAGTCTCAGGATCGAACAGAACCTCTGCTGTTGACAATGCTCACTAGCGCTAGCATGCTAGCAAGTTAGTTAACCGGGTGACGCAGTCATAACATAGCTATCTAAAGCATATTAAGTCACATTTTTACCCACCAAAACGTTAAAAGTGTGCGATGTGATTTGGAGTCAACAAAATTGTTTATATCCTTGTCATACATCAAACAAAACGTTGAGTGTAAACTGAAAAAGTACGGGCCCCGAAAAAAAGCCATCTTACCTGCTGGTGTAGCTCCGGCTGTTTACGTGCCCTTGAGTCAGTGTTACTTTACTTCAGCTGAATGGATGCAGTCCGGCAGTTGCTAGGCTAACTTGCTACATAGCCAGCTACTTGCAGCCATGTCGTAACGTTAACTTAGCATTTTAGTTTGGTTGGTTGTTGTCAATGATTCAGTCAAAATAAACTTGTGCCAGGACACAGCTGAATACAAGCTATTGTTTTAACAAAACGCTCTTTGTTTATCCTGGACTATGATTTTGTTCTCTTTTCATCTCACCAAATTAAATGTCTCGGAAATTGCGGAATCAAAATAATAGGCTATATTTCTTTTGATGTAGGCCTTGTGACGTCTTCGCAATCTCCTTTTCACCAACTTAAACTGACATTTAGATCTTTATTCATTGTGTAGTAGCCCTACTGACAAATGTATGTGACCTTTAGATCTTCATTCATTGTAGTAGCCCTACTGACACATATGTGACCTTTGAACTATTAGGCCTACTGCTGTAGGAGGATACAGACAAATCATGTAATTTAGAACCTTGCATCACCTTATTTCAAGATTGACCTTCAACATCGCAAAACATCAAGTTTTGTGCTATGACTATTTTAAATGGAAAAATTGTTCAATACATTTAAACTGAACTGGCTGCACCTTTGCTTAGCTTTTTAGGCACATGCAAATGAACATACCCTATGCAGAAGTGATGCTGTGTGGCACATTTTCCCTCTTCATTTCTGTACTGAGATTCCCTCTTTAGTTTCTGCAAAAGCCACAATTTTGATAAAGTAGGCCTGTATGACAGTGGAGCACAGACTCGTTTCAACCCTTTGCTGGTAAAAGTTGAAATTCTTTATTGGGCCTATGGCAGGCAATGTAGCACAGTGCATACATATTTTTATGTGAACATCTCAAGACAAAAACACTTTAATAACTTATTTTGAACACTCAACATTTTGAAAGGCAAAATCATCAAAGTAAACATTTCATTTTTACACACAATTGGAAATTGTGAGTCTCACCCACTGGGGTCTCAGTCCAGACTCAGAAAAAGCCCTTCAGTTGAAGGACACAATAAAGGGCATTATGATGTGGTGCAGGTACTTGGTTTATGACGAGATTTAATGCGAGGGAAGTATATCTCTGTGTTTCTGCGAGAGTCTGTGTCTCCAAGTTGGTAGTGTTCCAGTCTGTTCTGCAGTGAGGAGCTATTCCAGTATGATGTCAGATCTAATGTCCATGCAGAAAACAAACAAAACAAAATCAAAATCATACAGTCTGTCAGTTCCCTTTCCCATCTACTGATCATTTTTGCAACTGTAAGCTTGCTTGTCAACATAATGGCTTTCATTTACCTTAAATCAAACGTATGAAGAAGCAGTCTATTTCAACTTGGCCTCAGATATTTTTTGTTCTCATTTACCGGTTGTTTAGTGCCTTGTTTCACAACTGCACAGATAAAATCACTGCCAGACTGAGCACCTTAACATTTGTGCATTAGATTGGAAAGCCAAAATTTGACCCAAGCACATACTTGTCACGCATCTCAAAGGACAACTGCACACTTCTTCAAGAGCTGCATTGATTTCTGTTTGTCCATCTCTTGCACATAAACATGTGTAACCTCTTATTTGTTGTGCACATTCAGGCTACTATTTTACTTTGACATTAAGGGCTGGTTTAGATGTATTAAACCAAATCCTAGACATTGACCTTTCAGTCTAGTTCAAGACTTTGTCATGCATGGGAAACTGACCCAAAGAAGATGAACCACTATAAAACACATAACCATATTTTCCGGACTAAGTTTTTTCATAGTTTGGCTGGTCCTGCGACTCAGGTGGAACATATACTGTATATGTTTATATATATGGGTTTTTCCTCTTCATGACACATTTTTTGACTAGTGCGACTTATACTTTGGTGCGACTTATAGTTCGGAAAATACCGTATATAAGCTATAGTTTTGTGTGGCAAGAGTTTTACTCACTTATGCATTTGTTCACTTGTTTATAGCCTATATATGTTTACCATGTACTATGGCCCATGAAGAAGTGAACAGGACAGCTGAGGTTCATGAGATTCTCCTCACCTTCACTATAGAGGGATTTATTCCTGATTCTTGCAGTTCATGAAATGCTTTAACACACATGAGAGGAGCAGAGACTTGCTTATGAATATCACAAGAACAAATGTGTCTTTATAAAAGTTTGCAATTATTTATTTGCCGATATTTTATTAGCCTCTTCCCTCTCTCATATTCATATTCAGATTGTTTCAGGTTGCTCCTCTTATACAGTATGTATAGACCCTTTCAACAATAAAAACAAAAACAATGCTTGAACGTTCTATTTGGGCCCCAATCTACTTCCTCTGCATTAAGATAACATATGGAATGTTAAAAAGGAAGTCTTGTGGGGCCAACTATGATGCTGATAATGGAACTCTCTTGAAAGGGTCCATAGATGTATGACATTTCTTATGTATACCTCACACCAAGGTGACTGTTGGAGAAAGTTAAAGAATGTAAGTGGTTAGTTTGTACTTACATATCTGTGTCATGAGAACAATGGAGAGCAGGAAAGAAAGAGAGTGAGTGAGATTAATCATTTTCTTCTGTTTCTTCGACTATAATTATGTGGCGATTATTTTCTGTTTCTTCGACTATAATTATGTGGCGATTATTTTCAATAACAGTCATATTTGTAAATTTAGATTTAAATATTCACTGCCTCACATTGCAAGCGTCAATAAATGCATAATTACAAAAAAAAAACTATTTTTACCCGTTTTATTTTGTACAGATGTAAAAGTACTACCCTAATGCTGATTTAAGTGACTCCCAATCTAGGCATACTGTAACTATAGCCTGTATCTGGGGAAAGATATGGCCCATACATACTTGGACTTGTGTGCACATATAAAAGGAGTGGCCACCTAAAAAAAGCAATTGTGCAACAACATGAATGTATTCAGAGTTAGACATAAAAACAGTTTACCCATGAAAATCATACCCTTAGTGAGTGAGAGATAGACAGGTGGGTAGATACTGAAAATTCCTGCATTATTTTAACGGTAAAACATTTCAGCGAAGCACCAAATCAAAATGTGAAGGTTTTGTCTGTGATTCAGCAAAGCACCAAATCAAAATGTGAAGGTTTTGTCTGAGATTCTGACGGAAGGTTACTGATATTTGAGCTCAACAGTCTATGAACTTTCAGACCTTCCAGCATGCTCTTGAAGCAACATGTTGATTAGCTGGAATAGTGTTTAAAACAATGTAGTGGGTTGGAATCACAGACTGCACCTTAAAACTGTCTAAAATAATCTAATTTACAACCTTGTTTCAAAAAAACTTGGGACGCTGTGTAAAATGTAAATAAAATATGATAATCTTCAAGTCTTGTAAACCCATATTTGGTTGTAAAAGGATATTGGCAACATATCAAATGTTGAAACTGTTGTAATGTTGAAAATGTCATGAAAAATATATGCTTATTTTGAATGTAATACCAGCAACATGTCTCAAATAAGTTGGGACGGGCAACAAAAGGCTGGAAAAGTTGCACTATTATAAACTACAGATGATGAAATCCTCAAATACCTCACAATATGACAATATGGCGGAATATGTGTAGATGACTACCATGTTTGCGTTACGAACTGAACCTATGCATTTCTTTGGGAGATTCTTTGAGTGCTGTGTCTCCTCATTAGAAAGTCTCTGGTGATCTCTCTCTGCATGAGAGACTGTGCCTCTGGGAGGCTCTTTTTATACCTAACAATGGTGCCAGTTAACCTTATTAGTGGTGAAGTCTTCCTCCTTGTGTTTTCTTTAACATTACACTACTTTTCCAGCCTTTTGCTGCCCCTGTCCCGGCTTTTCTTTCACTCAGTGAAACACCTGCTTACCTGCTGGCTTTGGGGACATCAGGACCAAAGGAATCTCCACAGTCACATCACTATCAGAAGAAGGAAGAAACGGTTTACCTTTTACTTGTGTAAAGTGTTAACGGCAATATCAAGATGTTATTTACCCTGAATATTTCTATTAACCTGCATGTAAGGCTTCCAAGTATTCCACCACCGGACACCACAGCAGTTGCTTTGATTGTGTAGGACACCAGAATTCCCAAGATGTCCTTATCCATGTCAGGTCGGATGCTGCATTGTGCATGAGGAGATCAAATTAGTGTATGATGCCCAGATAGGGATCAACCCCTTTTGTTGTCCTTTTTAACATTCTAGGAATCACTCAGAGTTTGGCTGTCAGTATGACTAATGGACAGTTTGAATCTCCACTTACATGGTCGATGATGCCAGGTTTGTGTCCTCATCCTTCAGTTTGCCATCTAGTGCCAAACCGCGCTTCTCTGTGTTGTTGGCCAGCAGAGGGGTAACTCTGTATTCCTTTTCAAGGGTGCACGAGGGATCAACTTGGTCTCTGTTAGGAAAATGTATACTTGTACATAAGTAAAAGTTTTAGCGCAAAAAAGAGGCCTAATATTAACTGCCTTGGACATAAGAAAAGTGCAAGGGTTTCATTTCGTGCTTATCTTTGCAAAAGTATGAACTTACCCGAATTCCTCGCATAGTACAACTTTAGTGTATTTGTCAGCAGAATACAGGACCACATCTGTCGTTTGGTCAACTAGATATAAGAAAATGCTGTGGAGTAAGTATATTGATCTAAGATTTTAAGATTCTGTAATTAATTTAGGATAGGTTCATGTGTCATTCATGATTCCATAATCATTATTAGTATTATATAATAATCATATATTTCTAAACTTACTTGAGATTTTCACTTTCTTCACCACTTTATTGCTATCATTGTTGATTTTTACAGTAACTGGAATGGGATCTCCATGGTAGTAAAGCTGATTGATGAACAGAAAAGATCTTTAGTCATAAGGAAATCACTCGAGCTGTTTATTTAAAAGAATCTTTACTTTGGTATATACTGGCATATGTTTAAGGTGTTTCAAGGGATGCTACGGTGTGATTGTTTTTAATCACTAACTAACTTTATACCTCTTTCTCAGTTGAAGCCTCGATCTGAATTGGTTTCTCAGACATTATGAACTGTTTACTGATGCTAGCTTTTGGACCAGCACCTAGTTTGTCTGGAGCAAACTGTATCTTTCGGATGATCAAGCGGGTTGTATCCCTATAAACCAATAAGGTAAGGTTATTATGGTCAATCTAAAACTGATGTCTCTGTGTGGTTTGTTTGTGTTGATGAGGGATGTATTCCTCCTCACTTTTTATCAATTTCCTCATCTGGATTGTCTGCTTCCATGGCAATGTAGCCCTTAACTTCAAAATCAACACCACACGCCTGCAGAGACAGGTGAAGAGATTAGATTTGGGATATCATAGATGGAGTATGACACATAAGGAGGGAAAGAATGCCTACCTTGCCAGCATCGCCTGGTCCAGGTTGAAGGGTGACAGAGCAAGGTAGATTTGTGGGAAGCTAGACAAAACGCACAGCTTTTAATGGCGATGTTTGTAAACCTGTGTGAGCTATACTGTTCCTGTCAGCTATATCTTAAGTTTGTGCAATGGTGACTCACAGCGAAAGTGAATGGGTGTCCATCTTCTCCAGACTTCCTCAGAAGTGCATCTTGCACGTGTGTGTTAGCTGGCTTGGGTTCACTGGTCGGAGGGTACACCTGAAGGTGCTCAATCCAGATGTCTTTTCGGAATGATAAACCAATCACATCCAAATCCTCGCGGCCATAGCGAAAAGCACAGGTGAGAGAAACCCATACTGCGGAGAGAAATTACATATTGAGAAATGTTTTTGGCATGCAATTCTTAGTGGAGATGCTGAGGAAAAATAAATCTCTACAAAGAAAGAGGGGAGTGATCATACCTTTTCTCCCAGCGAGATCTGATGGATCTATTTTGATCACACCATCTATTATGGGCACATAAACGCATTAAAAAATGTGTGGATGTTAAGTAACTATGAAGTGCAGGTGTCTTACAAAATGTCCATTTCCATTAGACTTACCAACAATATCAACATTGTCCACACGGTCCACAAAGTCCCTCTTTCCTAGATAAAGAGCAATCTACAAAAGGACACAATTTAATAGACCACGAAACTCATTTGACTGTAATTTGGCAGTGTAAAAATGACTATTCTCCTGGTCTTGTGATAAAGAAAGTCCTTTGCTCCTCACCGAGCCATTGCGACTGGTCTTCTTATAGATCCTGCAGGGAAAAAGAAAGGCTTGAGTTGAAATGAATTTATCTGAAAGGTCATTCTTTGCTCACATTCCATTCATCACGATTTTGTCTGATGAACTTGCTCCTTCTTGTGGTCAGTTACCTCCTGTTGCGGTGTATCCGCCTAACTAAATTGGTTGTGATGTCCCTCTGTCAGTTCTTGTTAAAGGATGAGGCTTCTGGATTGCCCGGACCGCTTGTGTTTCACTAAGCAGTGACGTGTATTGAGGAAGGTTTAAAACATTCATTCAACCTTCATTTATTTTCGGAAGAGAATACACTGCTGTGAATGAACGAAGTGACTTTAGCCCTTCGAGTATTCATACTTGGATAAACATCAACTGCATTGTTGGAAAAAGCCATCTAAACCTACATTTTAGTATCTGGAGGAACTGAATGAAGTTATGCAGAGAATCCAGACAAAAATAAATGACTGATTGACTGATTGATTGATTGATTGATTGATTGATTGATTGATTGATTGATTTAATTACTTGCCTGCCATACTGACCTATGCGTAAAAGAAGTCCTATTCTCCCATTCCCCAAAAGTCCCATTCTTTAACCATACTTTTGTTACTATTTTAAATCTGATAGGTATTTAGGATTATTCAGAAATGGCCTTTACCTTATCATGAAATAGTATGTCAAGACATTAAACAAAACAATATATGTCAAGTCAAGACATTACAAGACATTTAACAACTATACAACAACTATATATATATTTATAAAACTATGCACACTGATCAAAGTTGAAGTAATCTATGTCTGAATGGGACCACTGCACCACTTCATCTGTGGTGGCTCTGTAGTCAACCTCAGTAGTATGGAGTTAGTAATATAGAATCATGTTTAGGAAAGACTTACTTGGCCATCGTATTACACTGCCAGGGGGTATCTGCAATGTGAAAGGTGTAGGATTAGATAACCCATTGAAAAACCCATTGATGAAGTGTTGCATGTAATCCAGCAGGATTCAGGTATCACCAAAAGATTAACATTACGATGAAGTGCAGTTTAATCTTGGATTAGAGCATCTGTGTTGATTTCACCTGGTATACTTTATGATAAGATTATCTCCCATAGGAGCTTGTTTATTACTGTTGTACATTTACAAACAAAGCCACATGTCAGCACCTGCATAACTAGACTGGGTCCTTGATACCAGTTTAACATCCCCTTTCACAATGTTACTATCAGGCCTGAATGGAGTAGCAGAGCATTTTGGTGTCTCAATCTGTCTGTACCTTTAAACCATTTTGGTCAAACATTAGCTGTTATTCTTCAATTACTTTTATAGTTGTGTTTAAATGTTGTTTGCATGTTATATTAAAGCAAGCAAACATTACTGAAAATCCATCAGTTATTATCCATCAGTTCTAATAACCGAGAAGTAATCATACTGTAGGCTATGTTACTGACTGAGTACACAGCAGCAGCAGCAGCAGCAGGTGGGAATGTTGGGGGTGTTTACCTGTCCTTCACTATACCATATAGCCTTCCATCCAAATCACATAAAACATATCTCAGAACATTTAACAAACTTGTATATATCACTTTAGGCAACTGATTAGGGCTGTTCATGATTTAAAGGTACAGTTGAATCAGAGCTATGTAATTTAACTCTATTATACAGTAGTTATTGACAGACACACTAGGAGAAAAAACAATCTTTAGTAAGTAAAATCCAGTTGTATATTCTCTTAACTCTCTCTGACTACAAGAACTCTCAGTAACTGCTGACCAGCTATGCTGCTGTCGTTCACTCCTCCGCCCCTCTGATCTTTTCACTCCAGTTGGCTGGAGCTCAGAGTCTGGCCATGTTTGTGCGGACCACCGGTCAAATAGGACTAGCTCTTACCTCTCCAGTGTGTGTGTTTGTTCCGTGTGTGCCCCTCACCCCCAGGCTGTAAATCCCTCGGTGATGTGAAGAGTGCGGCTGCCGCCTCCTCTCTGCCGGACTTTATAAGGTGACCTGTCTGCCCTCCCCCTCAGATTACCCACGCCATTATAGTGCTCCCTTTTCCCTCGCAATCCTATTAAGTCTATTACCCGACTTCTTTTTCAGGCAACAATGTGTTAAAAATAAACACTGTGTTATTTGAAATGGATTAAATGTTGATTATAGTGAAGTTTGAAAGACTTGAGTGTTAATGCAGGGTGGCTTTTGATTCTTTGGGCTTTAACTAGTCACTCTCCTGCCTGCCTGTTTGTCTCAGTGCTTTGGCATTGTGGGAGTCAGGTCCACACATTCCCATATGTTGCCTGGCCACATACCTACTAAATATCAATGTGGCAAAGATGGCGGCGGAAACATTTCCCTCCCAGTCCAGTCCAGTCCAGTCCAGCTCTCTAAAATTGTATGTGTCTGTGCTGAGAGCTTCTCAGAGGGTTGGTGGGGACGAGGCGGGAGAGTGGACGGACTACACAAATGAGTCCTGGACCCCAGCTCCAGCAGCTGCCAGAGGGCTACCCGTGTCCATGGAGAGTACAGCCTGTAATCCTAAAATAGACAGGTGGTATTGTGTCTCTATGGAAGGAGGTATTTTTATCCAACTTTTACATAACTATAGTTAATGCATGTGCTAATTTAAAACAGTAGTAGCTAAATTTGAAACAGTAGTAAATGTCATGCAGTTGACTATATATATATATATCTATACTCTATATGTAATCAGACATTATATGCCATTATGACATAGGCCTATGTATCAGATGGTATTGAAGCAATTCGACACATACTGGAAAATAAAGGCAACCAATTGGAGGAAGGCGTCTTTTCTGCCTGGAAGACCTGGTATTGCACAATGTAATATTGTCCTCACAGGTAGGAGTATGACCCTCTCAGTCAGTTTTAAATGAACTGGGTATCCGATTAGTGCTAAGTAGGTGCCCAGTCCATTGATAAATTGTTTTTCTGAATTGACTTCACAGATCATCCTTGTCATGACATGTCTGAAATAGACCTGGACTTAGAGGTACTCAACTGCATACAGCAATCAGTTGACCTTTTTCAGATTATGGACTTGCCAGTGTCTTTTTTGTCAGGTCACATATTGCCTTTTCGTGTCTGTAAGTAATTCCTTCATAAGCCTGTGTCACCATGGGTTGCCATGTCAATTAATGGCAAGATAATATAAAATATGTCAAATCTCATACACACCAGTATGTACATCAATCTGTAAATCAATCTGTAACATCAATGTTTCTCAGGGAGAGTAGCCAATTTGAAGTTGATGGTCGAAGAAGATTGAGGATTAAGGGAAACCCTTTTCTAGTAAGTACAGTCACTAAACATTCACCCACACAGGACCCTGACTCTTTGCAGCAGCAACATGGATTAGGAGAGGTCAAAAGTTCACTGAAGGGTGGCTAATGCACAGATGGGTGAAGATGGCTCATTGTTATTGTAGGTGTCTGATTATTAGGAACTTCAAGGAATCTAAGGCCAGCTCACATTTTCATGTAGAAGGAATTCACATAATAGATACACAGGAAAATGTTCAAATATTGTGATGAAATGTGTTTTCTTTGTGTCAATTTATCGTATATATTAAATTTTTTGTGTAGTGAATATTTGCAGACTTAACCCCAAACTGACACACAGTGCCAGCAATGTTTGTGCTTGTGAACTGTACATCAACTAAGTGAGTTAGTTAGAAGATATGTCTGGCATAACTGGAAAAATATAAATATGTGCAAGGGAGAGAGTAACATGTTTCAATTTATCTTGAGGAATATTTGGATAAGATTCTGTGCTGTGATGACGGTACATACATCTTTATATATACATTAAGCCAGATATTTTATGCAATATGCATAATAAATGTTGATGTTGTTGATGGAATACTTGCAACCATTTTACCACATTTCTGCTCTGTTGTTGCTAAATTTCAAAATGGTCCCTTTCCCAAAAGCTAGTTGTGTACTACAAAACAATAGACACAATTTTATACATAAAATGTAATATTTGTTGTATTTTGGTGTGTGTGTGTGTGTGACTATGTATTAGCCCAGCATGTATTACACAAGGTGAGTCTATCTTTAAGAGGGCTTAGTCAACTTTTTCATGCCTCCTGTGCCACATCACATGCTCACCTTAGACCTGCAGGTATTTGTTGTCATTAATCCCCTTCCAAGTAAGCTCCTTCAGAGGAACTCAGATACACTTTTCATTGACTGATCATGAGGGACCTTTCTTGAACTCAACAGCTGCAATGCTACCAGCAGTTGGTGCTGATGATGCAGTGAAGCTAACAGTGTTTTAATGCAAGCAGCATATCGTGAATCAGTCTGAAATGGCTGCTTTGATGACATAATGTTGGTGTTTTTTCATTTTGTTGTATCAGAAAGAGAAATGATCATGTAGTACAGTGTAAAGAATGAGGGTTTGTTATTGCTGAAGACTAATTAAGAAGAAACTACTGGTAGACACTGTAGATGAACTGAATAGGCCAAATAGCCCCATACTTTCTAACATTTATCAGAAAAGCTTCTTATAGGAAGTCAGATTTTTTGTATAATAAGTGAAAATACAGAAAATCTGCTAAGCAGCATACGTGTGGCAGGAAGGGTGTTCTTAGAGCAACACAATTTCAAGCAATTTCAGATGTGCAGCTCTGACATAAATGTGTTGGTATTCATGGTATAGTTCATTATAAGTCAGCTGAGAATATAGATCTAAATGAATGATAACACATTTATTAAAGCATTGCACAGAGAAGCACGTGTGAGTGAGACTGAAGTCCAGAGATATCTAGGAATGGCTGTCTAATTAGATTAAACAACACTAATCAAGTTACCACGGCCAGTCCTAAGACCTGTTCGGTAATCATCAGAGCTATTTCAACCATCTCTCCATATCCTTTGTTTAAAACTTCACAAAGTTTCATGTTGAATGTCACTAAATGTCCCATCTTTCAGCCCTGTCCAGATCTGACCAGCATGGGGCACCACTGAGCCCCAGAGCAGGAGGAGCAGCCCAGTCTGCTGCAGGGGGATGTGGTGTGATGGGCACCCTCATGCCACCCTGTCTGAGCTGTGACCATCACAAAGGTAGAAGAAGAGCAGGCGGCAGGCGGGCGAATGGGCACAGGGGCCTCTGGTGCCAGCCAGCCAGGAGGGGCGCGTGCTGACGTTAGCTGCTTCCTGGCCTTTCACAGCTTCAGACTCCTATAAAGGGAACTGGATGGAAACAACAACTGAGGGGAAAAACAATACGTGGTTTGCAGCCGCACTTTGAGTGAAAACTCAGATGTGGGGGTCCAGTGTTTTTACGTGTGTGTGAGTGTGTTTGTTTGTGCTGTGTGTGTTTCTGCTGAGTCGTGTGAGGCAACGTAGCCAAGTGAGAGACAGGCCAGCTACAGATCAACAGAACTCAGTGGAGAGAGAGAAGAAAAGAAGGGAAGAAGAAGTGTAGGAGGAGGAGGAGGAGGAGGCGGGGTGTGCTGGAGGACAAAACAGAGACGTAAAAAGTGGGGGATGATCATATCCATATGGAGGAGGTCGCTCCACTCTCAGAGAGAGAGAGAGAGAGAGAGAGAGAGAGGCCAACCAGTGAGGCGAGAGCAGAAAGAACCAGGCAAGTACAAGAGAAAAACACTGGCAAGTAAGTGGGAAAGGAAAGAGAAAGAGAGTAAGAGAGAAGGAATGTTCTGCACTAGCAATAGTTTTGTCTGTGTGTGTGTGTGTGTGTGTCTGAGAGACTCTCCAGTGTGTGCTAAACTCAGGCAGACTGACCGGAGCAGGAGGAGGAACGGGGCTTTCACTGACACCACTGATGAAGCAGTGAAGTCACCGAGAGGAATTTCGTCCGCCGGCTCGCCTTGTTTTCTACCCCTCCCACTCCTTCGTTCTCTTTCCCTCTTTCCCTCCCTCCCTCTCATTCTCTCTGTATTCCTTTAACACACTCACTCGCTCTTTCCTCCTCTGTCTTCCTCGGCCTCTGTCTTTCACATCTGGAGTGGCGACTCACTTCCTCTGTTTGCCTGTTGCTTTTCAAGGCCAGTCAGCGGCGGTGGCGATGCCTCGTCATGACGACACTCTGACGACAGGAGGGACATCACACTGAGGGGGACAAGACTGTCTCCAAACCGCATCACACCGGGACCCCCCGCCCACCCCACCACCATCACCACCATCACCACCATCAGGGGTCACCCAGCCCCATTTTGGACAGTGGCGTTCCTTGAACTGCAGTCATCAACTGATCCTGAAGAGGAGCAGTTTGGGGTGTGTGTGTGTGTGTGGGTGGTGGGGGGGGGAGGCGGGTGTTCCCTTTCAGTGGCGAAGGCCAAGTGACTGGAAAAACGTTTGAATTCTGTGGTTTTTGTTCCCGGCTCCAGTGCTCTGCCTCAAGCTGCTGGAGTCTAGAACCGGAGGTGCTGCTGGTCTCGCTCGACGTACTCAGTTCCTCTTCTCGACATCGCTTTGCATTCTCCCCTGGGGGAGGCCCAGGGACAATACGTGCTTTTGTCTGTCTGTGTGTGTGTGTGTGTGTAAGTGTGTGTCTGTGCGACTCGAGACACTGTGACTGTCCTTCGTGCTGCTTGACGCTTTTGGCTTGCCTTCACAATGAGCTGCTTGCGGGCCACATCCGCTGGCCTCTGCAAGCGCCGGGGATCCCAGAGGAGCTGAGGGGCCGCCGCGCAGACCGGACCCTCTGCTGGACTCCTCCAGCCTGGTGCCCATGCAAATACACGTGCGCAGGGGAAAGCGGACTGTCAACGGTAACCCTGAAGGACCCGAGAATGCCGGCCAAGTGTCAGAGAGGCTTTTTTCCACTCTTCCGTCCGCTTTGTTGAAGTTGAAGAATGAAGAAGTGTTTGTCTCTGTAACACGTGCCGACACACAGACAGATCCAGGTGTCCGCATGCAGTGGGCAGTGAGACCATGAGAGAGGTGGATGTGGAGGGGCCGTGTGCGACACATATGTGCATGCTCTCTCGGTCACACTCTCGGATTACCCTGCTGGACGGTGAGCGGTCAGTGCAGCATCTCCTGGGAGACGCCACGGGCCTGGGTGTGGGGCCGAACACATCCCGGCGTTGAGTCGCCATGACAACAGCAGCGTGGTACCACCGGGACATCAGCCGCGTGCTGGCGGAGGACCTGCTGGCCCGCGCCGGACGAGACGGCAGCTTCTTGGTGAGGGACAGCGAATCCGTGCCGGGAGCCTACGCCCTGTGTCTGCTGTGAGTAAACACTGCCTTCTGAAGCAGCCACACACTCACACACACACTCACACACACACACACACACACACACACGACCTCGGCACATAGGAACCAGGGACCTGGCCAGCTGGTTCTGCTTTAGTTTGTGCTGCAGGTTATTTTTACTGGGAAAGGGAGAAAACGTTCCCACTTGCTTGTTCTCTCAGACTACAGCAGGAGCCTTTCTAAGTTCTCACCTGTTCACAGTTAGATGTTTTAATTAGAGGCCGAAGGTAAAAACTGACCCCAAACCTCAGCTGGAGCTGAAGCTTGCCAAGAGGGTGTTTGATAAGGGAATGCTTCATTTATTATTTCTTTGCATTTCTCTGAGTCACTGATGGAGCGTACTTCCTTGACTTCCTTGACTAACCAAAAAGTACCACCTTCTGCTTTCTCTGTCAGCTGCTTGCATGTAGACCATCACATGACCCCTGATCAGCATGACCCCTTACTACTTGACCATCCACATCACTGTGCTGCACAGAGGACGTCTCGTAGGTGTCTCTTTAGAGCTAGAGATAACTCTCTGAGTGTGTCTGTTGCACTGCCATGGCCACAGAGCACTGAGATCAGTTTTCCTGAGTGGAGATGACTAAATGGCTTTAGCAGGCCCCAGGGTTCTCCGCCAGCTGTCCAGTGTGGTGGCATCGGGAGCCAACTAGGTCCGGCAGGCCTGCCTGCCCTGCCTCGGGGACCTCAGGTCGGACTCACCCCTCTGGTACTGGTTCCCGCCCCCCCCCACCCCCCCCATGACCTCCTTGGGGCCCCTGTTGGAGGGACGGAGCGCCAGCAACCACACTGCTGCCTCTGCACAGCAGCCCTAAGCCAGATGCATTCCTGAGGACTGAGCCCTTCAGCTCACGCTGCTTCTCCCCCTCTCCCTCTCTGTCTGTTTCCGTTCCTTTCCTTTCTTTTCGCTCCCACACTGGCGCAGCAGACACTAGGCCAAAGAAATGCACAACCAGAGGACTCTGGCTCCTCAAACCAGGCTGCTATAACATGTGCTGCCAGTTGAAAAAGTATGAAACAGTTGGTTAAATGGAAATAATAGGGTTGGAATGGAGTTAAGAGCATAGATCAGTGTCTCTGTGTGTGCTTTTCTTTTGTTAGTTGTAACCCAATGCATTATCCTACTGATTCAAGCTTGTATGTGTAACCTGTAAAGGTCTACTACACCTGTGTAACATTTACTGAGGTTCAAGCACTACATCTTTAACCTGAGTATGTTGAAATGACATCCACAGACCTGTTATGATTCTGTTTTTCTCTTGAATTACGTCCACAGACCTGTTATGATTCTGTTTTGCTCTTGAATTTCCATTTGCAGGTTCCAGCGGCATGTCCATACATATCGTATCCTCCCTGATGCCGAGGGACTATTGGCTGTTCAGGTGACGCACAATACACACACACACACACACACACACACACACTAACAGGCTCTTTTCAGTAAAAATAGACAGGTGTTATAATCCAAGTCTCTTTATCCAAGCACTGGGGTACTAGAGGACTGGCATGCCTACAGTCACTGAAGTGGACTTTCCAGTCTGCATACAGAAATAGGGATGGGAGCTCCCTGTTAGGAGTGATTGATTTCCATGATGGTTCCTTAGCTTCTATTCTTTGACAGAACTCTCTGACAGAACACAGAGAGACGTATTGACCGGTGGGGTGAGAGACAGAGACGCTCTGTTGTTTATGTTGCGCTTGGTCCGTAACAAAAGCAAGAGCGTTTGGTTTAGCTAATATCTCAGCCATGCGGCCACATGCTTGGAGAATGACCTCAGCCAAACAGAGGCTAAATTGTGTGTTTCACACAAATTCCTCCCCTGCCCACACGGTGAGCCATTCATTGGCTGTGTGTGTGTGTGTGTGTGTGTGTGTGTGTGTGTGTGTGTGTGTGTGTGTGTGTGTGTTCATGTGAGCAAGTTCTTAACAGAAACTTGCAGTGCAAGCAATGCAGCTGTCAGCTGTTGTACCCATGTTTGTGTTGGTGTGCATTGTCCACACATGTTCACATGTCTCTGTGTACATATGCAATAGTGCCACGAGCACAAGTGTGACAGGTAGGGTACGCATGTGGGTCAGGGTTGATGTGTGTGGTACACACACTGTCTGTGGCTGTTTCTTGAAAGAGGACGTAGTGCCTGGTAGTGCCTTTATTAGCCAAACATAGGAAAAGAAAAGGAAAAGCCACAATAACAACAACATTACGTACCGGCCACAAACCAGCAGGCACATTCCTTAAAGCAGCAGGACACAGTTTGTGTCTAAAAAGCTAAATAGGTAACTAGCTAAACTAGCTGAACACCAAAAGACTTGCTTCACAAACACCAACAACAGCACGACTGGCACCTGCAAGTCTCCCTGACTCAAATATTGTAATGATATACTTTTACTATTTTGACTATCTTTTTGTTTTAAATTTTGTTACAAAAGCTGATCTTACATTTCTGTACAACACTACATAGGGAATAGCCTGAGCAGCAAGTGTGAACAACACACATTTAGCTGTGCTCACTTGTGACATTAAAATTCGATGCAAAGACCTATTTACCCACCCAACACATAAGAAGGAGTCTTTGACAATGGTGCTTTGACAATGAGAGAGAGACAGTGGAGCATTAATGCAAACAGTCATTTCCAGACTGAGGTGACAGAACTGAGTCTCTTTTGAAGAAAAGGGAAGATAGCAATGGAAGTTCTCACTTCTCCTTTGAGGCAGACTGTTTTGCATTTTGTCGCAGTCACAGAACAAAATGCTGAAGGTGTTTAACTCAAAATCTTCTGCACACTCCATGAACCACTACAGATGGTTCACAAATAACTTTTATTTGTAAAGAGGTTCTTGGTATTCTGGATCTGTGAGTGAAGAAAGTAGCCATTTTGTCATCAAACGGGCCTCAAATTTCTTTTTCTGTCTCTTTTTCCATTCTTTTAATCGTTTTTCAAGGGCACTCAGGGAAGACAAAAAGCCATACTGCTATTTGAGGATTCCTTGGCAGTGCAGTTAGATTTCATCTGCCAAAATGGTTTCTTTTTACCAAGCAATGAAAACACACGTTTCTAAAAAAAGACCCACAGGAAACTAGCTATTTTATTTGTTGCCCTGTGGATTGTGTGTTTGCATGTGTGCCTGTGTGTGTGTCTCCATATGTTTGTGTGCATGTTGTGCTTTTGTAAAGTTGTCCAACAGAGCTCACTTTGATTGTGGTCACTGTTTTTCTGTACTTTTGCTTGCTTTGATTTCAGTGATTGGTATACAGCTTGTTGAGGTCGAGGTTCCTGTGTTTGTTCTCCATTGCCACTATCAAGTGGCTAATTGAGGGAGCAAGTCTGTCTGGCATATTTGACCCTTGTTGGCATCAGTGGGCAGGGTTAGGACAGCCTGGAGCCCTTTGAGAGTTGGCACTGGGCACCAAAAGTGGGCAGGATGTGGGCGTGTGTGACGTCAGCCTCTCAGGACAACACTGCGGACTGGTTTTGGGCTGTGCTGAGCTCTTATGAGGTTGCCTAATAAGTACTGAAGTGCACCTCCCTTAGACACATTGCTCTGTGTTTTTACCACTCACTAGAAGACACCATTTCTTTTATTGATAGAATTTTCATGATATTATTTTAATGTGTGAATGAATGTCATGGGTTCAGGTGCTTCATAGCACAGTTTGTGATAAGTGCAGAGTTGATGTGCTTTTATCTAAACCTGGGTAGCATGTCTCTTGATCACTGGTGTAATCACATTTGTCTGGAGTGTCTGTAATTTGATTACTCCATCCTGAGAGCCTGGAGCTCATTTAAAGAGAGACTGTGCTGGGAACGGCTAGTGTTGTGGGTGCCCAATAAACCTTGGTGGCACTTTGAAGCCTACTGTGGCCTGCTTAATTCAACTGAGCTCCTCTGTCCAGATAAACTACCTCTGAGACTAGACCTTTAATCATACCTCACCTGTGATCTGGAGGAGATGACAACCACTTAATGTGGAAACATTTTAGGAAGTGGCTTTCGTTCTCCCCCAAATGGCTGCAAGCTCCACACCTTATTACTCTCTGTGTACTTGGTGAAGTTCAAAAAGGGCCAGAGTAGAACGGGAAAAAGTTTGAAAAGTTTTCATTTGGAACAAAGGTAATTCATAGGAAAAGGGAAGCCAACTGCAAGTTTTCACTTCTGTTTGAGAGACACTGCTTTGCATACTGCCTCAGTCAGCTTAAGTTCAGATCTTGTACTGGGGCCATTACACATAGTTCACAAATAACTTTGGTGAGGTTACATTTGTTGGTTAGAGTTTCTTGGTATTTTGGATCTATGACAGAAAAAAGTAGCCATTTTTCCCCTGTTTTGCTAAACCTTCAGTATATTTTCTCATCATTGTTTGAATGTATTTCTGAGTATCATTTGAATCTCTGAACCATCATTTAAGCTCTGAGGTCATTCTCATCACTAGATGAATGACGTTACTGACACTCTTTCCGGCACACTGACTGTATGTCCTTTCTTGCTGCCTAAAAGGACTCCATTGTAGCCAGCCTTCATTCATTTGATTGTTGAGGCATATGGGAGAATCATTTTGGCTTTATCATTGTTGTTGTTGTAATTTATGTGTTCTACTTTTAGATACTTGATATTGTTTCATGAATTTAATTGTATGTTGGATAATTTTCGGCCTATAACCATAGCTATTCTCTCTCTCTCTCTCTCTGTCTCTCTCTGTGGTTTGTAGACATCCCAGGGAGTGCAGGTGAACTGCTTTCGAACCCTGAGTGACCTGGTGTTGGGATACCAGCAGCCTCACAAAGGCTTGGTCATCCCCCTTCTCTATCCAGTAGGCCCTGAAGTAGAACCAGGGGAGGAGAGCTCAGGTGGACTTACAACACACACACATTCTCACTCTCTCTCTCTATCTCTCCCTCTCTCACACTCTCTCTCTCACACACACACGCACACACACACACACACACACACACACACACACACAAAGCCTGTCAACCAATGTTTTATAGAGTTTCTGTTTATATCTCTGCTTTCCCCAGATACAATGAATATAAAACAGTGGCAAAATAAGAATGTGTTAGAACTTCAATGAAGTTAGAATGAATGAAGTTAGAACTTCAATTGAAATGCATTATCCACTGGCATAGGTGTTGAGTAGATAAAGAATGAGTGACTGCCTTTATAGCTTAGGGCACACACAAGGCTCATTGTCAGCCTGCACTGTCAAATCAGATTTTTATCACATCATTCAGTCATGGTGTTGAGAGAAGCACGGTCTTGCTCTGGGCTTGACCCCTGACCCTCAGGCATGAGGTGGCTGTGCTAGCACGTAGGCTACAAGCCATGTGTAATCGGGTGTTTTTGTGGCCCATCTCACACAGATGGTGATGACGAGAAGCCGGCAGCTGGCTGGATCCCCAGTGGGAACTCTCCTGTCTCCACGGCGCCCCCTGCTGCTCCACCAGCTCCAGTGCCCCTGACCCCCCAGCAGCTGCTCCTCCAGAGGCTGCAGGACATCACCACACCCAGGTACCACTGGAGGCTTGACCTTCTAAAGCCAAATAACATAATCAGTACAGGCACATGTATGTTATTTGCAATGGAAGTCATCTTGGAGTATCTAACAAAGAAGACAACATTTACTCTACAAAATATTTTACACCAAAAAGCACTTTAAACTTGACAACTTCACTCGACAGTTTTGCAGTTATCTGACCAACACAGCAGGTCAGGCCCTGGTGTTGAATTACCGCAACACGTTACCCGTTACATGTTGCGTGTGTGTGGTGGCTGGGTTGCAGAACTGCTGTGGCTTTCTTGCGTGTGTTCATTCACACAACCAGCAGGACTGCTGCAGCGTTGCTACTGCCATCTGATAGTGGCCAAAAATACAGTTTGGTGTCTTCCAATGTTGATGAGCGGCCCATTAAGTGGAGACCGGAACGTTTACCATTGGAAACCAGAAAGCAGTTATATGATTTTCGATTTCCCTTGTTCAGAGAGAGAGAGATAGAGAGAGAACTGGAAAACTGCTTCCGTTCACCTGTTCTGTTGATTTAACATAATATCATTTTATCCCACATTGTATTTATGTAATATATATTTATCCCACATTGTATTTATGTAGTTTGTATTTATGTAGTATATATGTAGCCTCCACTTTTCACCCTCCATTCATGACATGGACTGCTAAAATGGTCAAAAGAACTTCAACTTTTCAGGTTATTGAAATTACAATTAAAGGTGTGGTTATATAATGTTGCTGGTATGATTTCAAAATTAATATGAACAGATCTTTCTCTGTCTATTTCTTTGAAAAATTATTAGCTATTGCACAAAAATTAAGGTCCATGGCTCCAAAACTAAACTCAAGACTATCTGTCCCGCCATGCACAGTCTACATTGTGACTCAGAACTGGAATGCTGTCATCCTAAAGGTGATGATACATGGGACAACTTTCTGAGTGATGTTGTTGGGCAACCATATAACTGGTTCCATGTGTTATGATTGAATGATCATGAACATTTGCATACTGGCAATTCAATTTCTTCAGAAAAAACGTGTATTTCCCATTATCAATGAGAGTGTGCCAATGAATGTGTCACTGGAATGTGCCCAAACAACAATACTCTGGACCATTGCCCAGTAACTCAGAAAGTTTCCCTCTCTATCATCACTTGCTATCCTGGGGTGTTTCCCAAAACCATAGTTGCTAAGTTGTTAGCAATTTAGTTGGTTGGTAATGGGAAATTGCAATGAAACCAACAAAGTTGCTAACTTAGTTAGGTTGCTAACTTAGTTAGCAACTATGGTTTTGGGAAATGTGCCCCTGTACATTCAGAGTCATCAACTTAGTCTTAGACACCAGCTGACCTGGGAAAAGATGTAAGAGATACAATACGGCCCAGAACTGATCCGGAGTCAGCTGTTCTCCAGGTGAGGGACTGTGATGTGAGGCCGAGCCTGAGCTCGCTGTGGCTGTGTTGCAGTGTGGCGTCAGAGGTGGTCAGCCTGCTGGTGGAGTATCTGCACGGGGACCTGGGTCAGGACCTGGACGCTCTGAAGAGAGGAGGCATCAGCCTGCAGCACCTCCAGCGCACCCTCAGCACAGTGTGCCACGGTCTGAGCAGGTACGCACAGCACAGCGCCCCAAACACCTGCAGAAATACACACATCGCCCCAAACACCTGCAGAAATACACACATCGCACAGCGCCCCCAACACCTGCAGAAATGCACACATCGCACAGCGCCCCCAACACCTGCAGAAATGCACACATCGCACAGCGCCCCCAACACCTGCAGAAATGCACACATCGCACAGCGCCCCCAACACCTGCAGAAATGCACACATAAAGCCTTCCCTTCCTACTGCATGTGGATTCATTAACAAAGTCTTATAAATGAGGCTTTTATATTGATGAAGGCTGACGACTGTTGCATAGTTCCAATTTGACACCAGTGAACTTTTCATCTTATCTCAGTGTGTCTGTTATCTATATGTTTGGTCTGCAGTGAGATTGACCACACCTTATCCAGCTTAGAGACTTTGGCCAAAGTGTTTGACCATCCCAGCTGTCCCCTGTCCTGCCAGCGACCTCAGGTACACGAAAGGCTGTCACTGCTCACGCACATGCTCAAGTCTGTGATAGCTTTGGGAAATGCTCCCTCTGCTGGACATTTTAAGAATGAATTATATTCCACATTACAAGACTTGAAGTATTCAGCCGGCGGCCAGTCTCAGTGCCTCACCTCAGTGCAACAGATGGTGGTAATGCACTCTGTTTGCAAACTGCCAAATAAAACTCACTGAAGAAGAAGAAGAACAGGCCAGCGAACCCTTCTTCTTTTTCGGTGAGCTTTTTTTTGGCAATTGCAAACGGAGTGCATTACCACCACCATCTGCTGCACTGAGGTGTAATGGCAAGTGTACCCTGTATCCTCGTTCTGGCCGCCGGGTGAATACTTCAAGTCTAGCAGAGTAGCCTCGCTCTGATGATAAGGCGAATTTCCGACAGGCCTTACTTGAGGCAAACTTGCTTCATGTCCATGTTTCTGACTGTATCACACAGAATGTGGGCAAGTGGTCGGATTTGAGCCTGGAAAGTCTGCTGTTCAAGATCTCTGCTCTGTGCAACCTGTTGTCCACTTTGGAGAAGAGGGTATAAATACACACACACACACATTCCATCACTTCCTACGACTGGTTTATGTTAAAGCTTTATAAAAACCCATCTTCATGTGTCCCACCTGAGCAGGTGTTGAAAGCTCTGCAGGATGCTGTAGTCAATCACAACCTGGCAGTGCAGCCAGCTCCTCCTCTGGCTCCGGCCCCGTCTCAGTCTCCTGAAGTCACCCCCCCAGTGAAAAACCACACACCTCCCATACCGGTGCACAGCTTTCAGGTTGGTACACAGACAGCATGTGTCCATGGGACCTGGAGCTCACACAAAAGAGAACACTACTGTAAATGCAACCCTTACTTTGTCACATGTCCACCTGTAAAGTGTACGTGTGTGTTCATCTGTGTGTCCTCTGCGTGGGTGTGTGTGTGTGCAGGTGAAACTGGTTCGGTATGGACGGATGGTGGTGTCTGTAGATGTGGACACAGGAGTGCTGCTGTTTGACAGGAAGTCTGCTTCCATTGGTGTGGAGACAGTCACACAGGATAGAAGTGAGACATTACTCAGTTCTCAATCTGGGCAATATTAACAACGTGCCAGTAGGTCATTGAAGTGTAATGCCGGTGTATGTGTGTGTGTGTGTGTGTGTGTGTGTCTTTCATGCCATGTATATGTATGTATAGTTTTACAGCTGATCAAGTTCCAGAGCAGTCCAGCCAAGCTGAGGATGGTGGTGGACAGTCATCATAACACCCCACGAGAACTACTGTTTGAGAGTGCAAAGGTAGACAGTGTGTGTGTGTGTTTGTGTGTTTGCGTGCATGACAGACTGAGAATAAGAAATAGAAGAATCAGAGAGCGATGGCTACAGTGTATGAGTGTGGTGTCCTCCTCGTCCTCAGAAACGAGAGGCCTTTTGCCACCTCCTCCAGCTGATGAAGACCAGACACCTACAGCAAACTGAGCCTGACGTCATCTCTGTCTTTGTGGGCACTTGGGACATGGGTAATATGTTACTTCATTCCAAAAGATACTACATTACCTTTGCCACATTGTTAGGTTGTCTGGGAAATTTCATTAGCACCCATTCTCGAAATCTATGAAGCGACCTTGGGTGTCTTGAAAGCGCTTTATAAATAAAATTAAATAAAAAAATTATTATTATTATTATTATTATTATTATTATTATTATTATTACGTGTGGTCAGAGTGACTATGTGTGCTCCATGTATGCGTTGCTGCAGGGGGCTCCCCTCCTCCACGAGGCCTGCAGTCCTGGCTCACGTGCTGTGGCCTCGGGCGGACCCCAGACGAGTCCACCGCCGCCCTGCCTCACGACGTGTACGCGGTGGGCACGCAGGAGAACCCGCAGGGGGAGAGGGAGTGGGCCGAGCACGTGCGGGCCTCCCTCAGGAGCGCCACCAGCATGGAATATAGACAGGTAACCTTTGGCTTTTTAGCTCAATTCATAATTAAACAATTCACTCTTATCCACCCCCCCATATCCTTTTTTGATCGTTCATTTCCTTCTCTTCCTCTTTGGCCAGCCTGCCCACTCAGTTTTAAAGGCTTGCTTTTATTGTCTTCATATTTGCTATGTAAGATGTTCTTTTCATTATCTCACAGGGCCTAGTTTGCTGCTGTCTTTTGCTTCATATGACATCTTCTTTTTATAATCTTTTTAATGTTTTATGATTATATGACAGGTATATCATGGGGTGTATTTAACAATGTTCTCATATAGTCAGTTAGTTATACAGGAACTGTGACCATCTGTGATTTGCGACTGGTGCAATGTGTGTGAATCTCCTACAGGTGGCAGTGCAGTCCCTGTGGAACATCCGCCTGGCTGTGTTTGTGAGACCAGAGCATGAGAATCGCATCACTCAAGTGAATTCAGCCAGTGTTAAGACAGGCCTTGGGAATGCATTGGGTATGGCACACACACACACACACACACACACACACACACACACACACACACACACACATATACTGTACACACATACAGTATGTAAAATAAAATGCTAATTCTATTTTAGTGTTAACACATGCACTCACACAATAAACACAGAATGTCCAAGCCTATAGGGAAACATACAGTAAAGGTGTACATAGCCACACATAGCCACACATAGCCTCTACTTTACACACACACACACACACACACACACACACACACACACACACACACACACACACACACAGGACACACACACATAGGAACACACAAAGACACACATTCATCATGCACCCTCAAGTCCATGTCGGACATACACACCCGTCTTTAAAAACAGCTTGATTGAGTTGTTATTGTAAAGGCCTTTTTTCCCATCTCCATGTATCGCAGGAAGCAAAGGGGCGGTTGGAATCTCTTTCCTCTTCAACGGAACCTCCTTCGGCTTTGTAAACTGCCACCTGACCTCAGGCAGTGAGAAGGCCCTCAGGTGCTTACATTTACACCCAATATGGCCACATACATGACTTTCCTCAACATATTTCATCATATGAATATATCACCACTATATCCATATTTTAATTTCATCTCTAGGAGGAACCAGAACTTTCTGGATGTCCTGAGGCTCTTATCTCTAGGTGACCGGCAGCTCAGTGCCTTTGACATCAGCCTGCGTTTCACTCACCTCTTTTGGTGCGGGGACCTGAACTATCGGCTAGACCTAGATGTGCAGGTGACATGTCTTTCTTGACCACGTGACTTACTCTGTCTTGACCTCCATGACAGGTCTTCCTTCATTAATTGCTTCATTATTTCGTATCTTATCAAGGCGAAAAGTATATTCCCATACATGTACGTCTTCATAAATCTGTTTTCTAATGAGGGAAAGGCATCTGGTGATTATCGACAGGGGGCCTGTTTATTCAAGCAACTGAATAGAAGGATTGCATAAACAGGCTGATAAAAAGTGCTTGCTCTTCCCATAGGACATCCTGAAGCACGTGTCCAAGAGAGAGTTCGACGAGCTCATGTGTGCTGACCAGCTGACACGTGAGCGTCACAGGAGGAAAGCCTTCTTTAACTTCAGTGAGTTCACCCCCTTCTAGTCATCCTCAATTGAATGGGATACTAAAAGCCTCAAAGAGTCTCTTATGTGTTGGTGTCTCTTATGTGTTGGTGCAATTTGATTTTTTTTTCTTTCTTGCCCCTCGGACTGTTAAGAGGAAGAGAAGATCACGTTTCCCCCCACCTACCGCTATGAGCGAGGATCCAGGGACTGCTACCTGTGGCAGAAGTACAAGACCAGTGGGGTGAGATGTCCTGCTCTGTCCTTTCACTGCCCCCACTGTCTTCACCACACCTCACATACCCTCTAGTGACAGAGCAGATGGGATTCACTTTGCCACACTGGACAAAGTGATGAATTTCTGTCTACATTTCTGTCTACATTTACAATGCATACAGAAAGTATTCACAGCGCTTTACTTTTTCCATTGTTACAGCCTTATTCCAAAATGGATTCAATTTATTTTTTTCCTCAAAATTCTACACATAATATCCCATAATTACTGTTTCCACTGATTATCCTTGAGATGTTTCTACAGCTTAATTGGAGTCCACCTGTGGTAAATTCAGTTGATTGGACATGATTTGGAACACACCTGTCTATATAAGTCCCACAGTTAATAGTGCATGTCAGACCACAAAACAAGCTTGAAGACCTGGAGGTCTGTAGACCTCCGAGACAGGATCGTCATGAGACACAGATCTGGGGAGGAGTGCAGAAACATTTCTGCTGCTTTAAAGGTTCTCCATTATCCGTAAATGGAAGAAGTTTGGAACCACCAGGACTCTTCCTAGAGCTGGCCGTCCCTCTGAACTGAGTGATCGGGGGAGAAGGGCTTTCGTTAGGGAGGTGACCAATAACCTGATGGTCACTCTGACAGAGCTCCCGGGTTCCTCTGTGGAGAGAGGAGAACCTTCCAGAAGGATGACCATCGCTGCAGCACTCCACCAATCAGGCCTGTATGATAGAGTGGCCAGGCGGAAGCCACTCCTTAGTAAAAGGCACATGGCAGCCCGCCTGGAGTTTGCCACCTGAAAGCCTCTCCAGACCATGAGAAACAAAATTCTCTGGTCTGACGAGACAAAGGTCAAACTCTTTGGTGTGAATGCCAAGTGTTATGTTTGGAGGACACCAGGCACCTCTCATCACCTGGCCAGTACCATCCCTACAGTGAAGCATGGTGGTGGCAGCATCATGCTGTGGGAATCTTTTTCAGTGGCAGGCAGGGGCATAGATTTAGGGTGGGACGCTAAGGACTAGTCCTAATCAAAATTTTAAGATGACAAAATTGTCCCCACCAATATTTTAGCGAACTTATTTGTACTGCTGATCATTCCGACAGCCAGCACGACAATGCCAATGCACAGGCTACTTTGCAGTGGCAGTCAAGCGAGCAGGTGTGTCAACGACAACGGTAAGTTACCAGGGCTGTCTGCCAATACATACCCCATAAAAGGCCAAAGTAAAACATTTTGATATTGAATTTGACTGACAGAGCTTTCAATTCGGCAGCCGTGGCCTAGGCTACTGGTTAGCGCTTCGGACTTGTAACCGGAGGGTTGCCGATTCGAACCCCGATCCCTCATTGCTACCCAAGCGCTGCTGTTGTTGCAGGCAGCTCACTGCGCTGGGATTAGTGTGTGCTTCACCTCACTGTGTGCTGAGTGTTTCACTAATTCACGGATTGGGATAAATGCAGAGATTAAAATATACTTATACTTACAATTAACCACATTATAATCAATAGGCCAAAATCATAATTGTGTATCTGTGCCGAATTTCGTAATTCAAGTCCAGTGTAGAACTGAATAAGAAAATCATAAGGCTGTATATCTTGAACTTCCAGTATGTGAGAAACTTGACTTGCCTTAATATCTCCAACCTCAAGTATGCAGCTAATAAGAAAATATAATTGTTATTTAATTAAACAAGGTGAACTTCTCCCCACTGTGCAATTCAGAAAAGGATGCTACAAGGAAGGGAATTCAAACACACTCAACACCTTACCATCTATTGATGTCATTGTGGTTCATTGAGATATCTGACATTTTTTCTGTTAATTGGCTTGGATACAAAAGGACATTGTTGCCTTTGTCGGTGTCCTTATGTGAACTTGCACAGGTAACCTTGCTCATCTTTACTTGCGTACGACTTCACACCAGTGCTTCAGGGCAGCCGTGGCCTACTGGTTAGCGCTTCGGACTTGTGACCGAAGGGTTGCCGGTTCAAACCCCGATCAGTAGGCACGGCTGAAGTGCCCTTGAGCAAGGCACCTAACCCCTCACTGCTTCCTGAGCACCGCTGTTGTTGCAGGCAGCTTACTGCGCCGTGATTAGTGGGTACCTCACTGTGTGTACACTGTGTGCTGAGTGTGTTTCACTAATTCACAGATTGGGATAAATGCAGAGACCAAATTTCCCTCACGGGATCAAAAGAGTATTTATACTTATACTTATACTTCAGACCAGAGCTGATGCTTAAGCAAAGGCCGTCACTGAAAAGCTGTGAATGTCATTGGAACACAGCTGTTCTCACATTAGCTGATTGCGATAAACATTAACCATTGTTGCCTAATTACCAATTATTCATCAAGTAGTAACTTTTTTTAGTGTTTTTCACATGGTATTTTGCAGTATTTTTAAAATACAAAAATACACACCAATAAAGTAGGCTATTTTGATACAAAATACAGAGCCATTTCCTTCAACCCAATAAAATACAAATTACAAAATACTATTTTGTATTTGAAATACATATTAAATGTTTCAGAAATCTTGACATGTCTAAGTTTTGGGTTGCAATATACAGGTAGTGGGCTCTCTGTTAATTTTAATGAGTAGGCCTAAGCCTAAAGTTACAGCATTTCTATCACAAATTGCTTTTAACAAAATTCTGGCTATGATTGTTCCTTGTATTGCATCATGAACCATCACTGTGCCTATTGCATTCTACTGTTGTTAGCCTTAAGCCTAGCTCAGTCATTATGTTATACCACATCACCCTCCATTAGAAGTGCAATGAGCTGCATTGAGCATAATAAACTGCATTTAGAATTCCAAATTCATATTTCTAGATATTTTGGTGAAAGTAGCTCAAAAATAATACAACAGTAGTGTAATGCCTTACAATTCAGATACATATTATAATGTAACAAATTATTTTGAAATGACAGTAATGAGTAATACATAATACGATTTTGAAGTAACTTGCCCAACACTGATGACAACCATCACTTTCTATGTATGTCTGTGTTTGTTTGTGTGTGTGTGTGTGTGTGTGTGGAGGGTCAATCAAATTCTATGATTGCCACTGATGTGAATGATCTCACAAATCACACAAACCAAATCAAGTTTTAAAAAAATCGCAAAAGTATCGAAATTGAGATTCTTCACTTAGTATTGGTATTGAAACACTAATGTTGGTATTAGTGACAACAGGAGTTGGGGATGTGTCCCCACCAAAGCTGAGACCAAACCTACGCCCTTGGTGGCAGCAACTGGGAGACTAGTCAGGATTGAGGGAAAGATGAACGTAACAATGTAAAGAGACATCCTGGAAGAAAACTTGCTCCAGAGCACTCTTGACCTCAGACTGGGGCAACGGTTCATCTTTCAACAGGACAACGACTCTAAGCACACAGCCAAGATATCGACGGAGTGGCTTCAGGATAACTCTCTGAATGTCCTAGAGTGGCCCAGCCAGAGCCCAGTCTTGAATCCCATTGAACATCTCTGGAGGGATCTGAAAATGGCTGTGCACCGATGCTCACCATCCAACATGATGGAGCTCGAGAGGTTCAGTAAAGAGGAATGGGTGGAACTGGCCAAAGATAGGTGTGCCAAGCTTGTGGCTTCATATTCCAAAAGACTTGAGGCTGTAATTGCTGCCAAAGGTGCCACAACAAAGTATTGAGCAAAGACTGCGAATACTTATGTACATATTATATTTCCGTTCTTTATTTCTAACAAATGTGCGAATGTTGTCATGTTGTCATTATGGGGTATTGTGTGTAGAATTTTGAGGAAAAAAATTAATTGAATCCATTTTGGAATAAGGCTGTAACATAACGAAATGTGTAAATGTATGGTGGCCTTGTTAGATATAGGCACAGATTTTGACAATGAGATTTATTCAAATTAACAATAGACATTAGTTGTACACTGACCTCGT
Organism: Alosa sapidissima; assembly: GCF_018492685.1. NCBI lineage: Eukaryota > Metazoa > Chordata > Actinopteri > Clupeiformes > Clupeidae > Alosa > Alosa sapidissima. The sequence goes on from NC_055976.1 coordinate 3,813,572, forward strand.
AGTTACAGTTGTGTGTTTGTACTGTCACGCTTATGTCATCTTCTAGTATATAAAAAGGCTGTATAGTGTTGAGGGGGTTTTCTGTGACCCTTCTCCCTGCTGCACACATAGTTGGATCCCTCCAGCCTACCGATCTGCCTCCAGCTATTTCCAGATGTAACCCAGTCAGCTGTCAGCACCACGGGGGGCAGGGCAGGAGGGTCAACTCTGACAACTTCTAAAAAAGGCCTGAAAAATGGTCCAGATTACCGAAATCCACGTCAGTGAGCATAATCTATCAAGCTGAAGAAAGGTTTTTTGTGATGTCATTATTGGCAAAACAGATTGAGTTAGAAACATTAATCTTACTGCTCACACAGACATTGATTTTTTTCTGTTGTGTTTGAGCAGGTGCGTATTAATGTGCCGTCTTGGTGTGACCGAGTTCTGTGGAAGTCCTACCCGGAGACACACATCGTGTGTACCTCATATGGTGAGTTCAGCTGCTCACTCTGACTCACAGTCTTGCGTAAAAGCAAAGAGCATGTTGGACACGTCTGCCTTCCAGCAAACCAAAAACAGAGTGCTGCTATTTCTTGCAGCATTCCTTCAGGACAGATCTGTGGTCTCATGTTATGTGGCTGGACAGAAAAAGGTTTTCTTATGAAGCGGTCTTTCCCTCCTACGTCTTGGTCTGTGGTCAAATGACATAGTCATATCCTATCTGGCTCACTCCCTGCTCAACTCTGTCCCATGATCCACAATCTAATTCACTACCAGACCAAGTCGTAAAATGATTGTGTATCTACTGTATTGACAGTTTAATAAGCACAAATGCCGTTTTTATCTGACTGCGCCTAATGCCCTTAACTATTTGTAAGTATAACGTGTAATAACATGTGGTTGTTAGTATGGTCACATGTGTCATTTGTTTCAGGCTGTACTGATGACATCTTCACGAGTGACCACTCTCCTGTTTTTGCAACATTCCAAGTTGGGCTGACCTCACCATTCTTCAGAGCAGGTACGGACTGTAAGGACCTGAGCCTCTGAGGGTTTGATAAACATGGGGGAACACACACACACACACACGCACACACACACACACACACACAATCGTCTGTTCACAGAGTAAATTGATAACCTATGTCTATATTACTAGTATTGGACACCGTCTTTATGGATTTATTTGTGTATGTGAAATGCTGTTGAAATTGTATCCACAAAAAGGAAGACTTCTTGCTTGTGTCTTGCATTAGATAAACTGGTTTCCCTTTTCAACTGTCATCTACTTCCTCGTTTCTGTTTCACTTCACATGCTCATTTCAACTTTTGCACTTTCATCAAAACATGACCTTATGAATCTCACCGTACTCAATAATCCGGTAAAACTTTGAGTACCATAATTTCCCAACTCTTAGCCATGGCTTATACATTGATTTTGCAAAATTTCTTCAGCTATGAGTTTAATACACGGGGGCAGTTAATATGGAATTAATATAGTTTTGTTTCTTTTAACTTGCATAAAACACTGTCCTGCGGCTTATACACAATGCGGCTAATACACAGGAAATTACTGTAGAAGGACCATGTGTGAGCAATGTTGATGGGCAACCACATGGCCAGTTCCATAGTTAGTTAGTTTATTTGCCAATGTGACAATGTGATTACTGTTGCCCAATATCAATGGGGATGCGTCACATCAACAATACTCAGGAACGTTACCCAGCAACATTGCTGAAAAGGTTGCCTTGTGTATAATCAGCTTTAGTCATTGATAACTAAACGATAACTGCACGTTCACAATGTTTGAATTAAGCATGTCCTCATTATCATACTGTACTCACTATGTGTAATGGTCACCATTATTAACTTCCCATGGATTTGCTCATTCCTTAATGGATAACCTGTACGAATAGATATTGACGTCTCCTGTATCATGACTGCCCCATGACATTTTAAATATCAAATGTTTGAGTCAAGGTTTCTAGAGCTCCATTTTAATTCACCAGTGCCTTCCTGATATGCTGCTGTGTACCCTGTGTTTTGGTTTGGCAGACTCCAACCCCAGTGTGGAGAAGGCCTGGATTGAGGTGGAGAGTGTGGAGGCCATAGTGAAGACTGCCAGTAAAGCAAAGTTCTTCATTGAGTTTCAGTCCCTCTGCTTGGAGGGTAAATTCACTTCACTGTCTTCCATGCTGTGATGCCCTGTCCAGTCACATGGTTTACAAGACTCCTCTGTCCAGTCAGTTCTACTAGGGCTAGTTAGTCATGCTGACACTCTTCACTTTTTTCTTTTGCACTTTTGCAGAAGTCCGGCGCTCAAGTGAGAATGACTCTCAGAGCTGTGAGGTCCCGGGGTTCCTCAAACTGGGCTGGCTGGCAAAGCAGCTTCCCAAGGTTGATTGACTAAGTCATGTGAAATGCATGCCTATGCACATTGGCCAACAAGTCCTCTCTTAGTTCATCGTATTCCCTTCTTTTCCTTCTCTCTTTCTCTTTTTGCTCTTTAGCTTCAACCCATTGTTTCAGATATGGAATATCTTCGGGACCAGCATCTACTTCTGTCAGTCAAGTCATGTGATGGTTTTGAGTCGTATGGTGGGTTTTTAGAGTTCCTCATACCTTCTTGTCACTTGGGTTAGATGAACTGTTCTGAGTAGCATGCCAGAGAAGCTCAGACCTGACAGCACCTCTGTGGGCCCCTCTCCTCTAGGCGAATGTTGTGTAGCTCTGCGCTCCCTCATTGGCAGTGTGGCAGAGCCCTTCGAGACCTTCCTCACACACCGTGGCGAGGAGATCGGATCCATCCGGGGACGGGTGCGAGTCCATGTGCCCGTCGAGCGTCGGCAGGCCCGGGAGCGGATCTATGGTGGGCTGTTCACTCTCACCCTTCCCCTCCATCCTTCCTCTATAGTTTCCTGTCACGTGACGCACCGATTGCGTCTGTATCTTCCACGGCTTCCTTTCTTGGTTCCGCTCTGTGTCCCTAGCTCCCCTTTCTCCCTCTCCACTCTTGGACTTCTGCTTTTGGATGCCTGATGACTAAGCCTTGTCCTTGGCAGATGCATCCTGACTTGTGAGTGTGGGGTTCCTCTGGGGCCAGACTCCAGGCCCTCCAGTTGCACGCATTAACGTCTGTTATCCACCCCAACCCCACATCCACAACCACAGCAACCTCAGTCTGTCATGGCGCATGAATAATGTGAGTGACCTCTGTGTGTCTTCCCTGTTGTCCGTAGAGTGGTTCTGCTTTGAGAAAGACGAGAAGGGTCTGGTGAGGGGTCGCTTGTCGCCTCAGCCAGCTCGTGGAGTCCAGCCCCGGTGAGGCCATATCTGTGTCTTCTCCCAAACACTGACAGGTCATGAGGCTAATGCCTTGCAGATTTGTTGTCTTATTTTGGGAGTAAGGTTGGGAGCATAGCCAATTGGGGAATACCATGACATCTGCATCAAGTTAACCTTCTACCTTTTGTCTTCCCTGCCGCCTTAGAGCATCGGCACCTCCCAGGACTCCAGTAGCACCAAACAGCTACACCAACCCAGCCTACTTCATGTTTGAGGGAGTGCCGGTATTGCGACGCAAAGATGAAGAGGCTCACCCCCGCAAGGAACCTCAGGGGGTCTGGGCGCGAGAGTCAGTGGTGCAGCTGCCGAGGGTGACTGGGGGCAATGTGCCGGACAGGAAGCCGCCCCGCCGGTCAGACTTCACAGAAATCGAGATCCCCGGTTGCCTTCCCTCTTACATGCCCCCCTGTGACCGCACCTCTCAATCGTCCCCGCAACATGGCACATCTTACCAGCTGTTCCCAACCAAACAGCCCCCGCCCTCTCTGCCCACCTCAAGCAGTGTACCGCCACCGAAAGACTACCACCTGCAGTCACGCATCATTAAGGCCGGTGGGGCTATGGAAGCCGTCATTCCGGTGAAGAACCTGAGGAACATGTACATGAATCACGCTGCCATCACCAGGGAGATGCAGAGACCCAGTCAGAAAGAACCGGTCAGAAAGGAGCGTCCCAGGATAAACCCAGAGCGAACTACCCCGGGCCGCAACGGGCCTCCCCTCTACCCCTACATGTCCACGCGGGTGCCCCGCTGCGAAGCCTCGGCCCCCTGGGTGGTGGAGCCGCCCCCTGGGCCCTGCGGAGACCACTCCCTCACGGCTCTGCAGATTGCCAAGTCCCTGAGTGAGGTCGACTTCCAGCCAGCAGAGAGCAAAAGCAAGTACCAGCCCAGCCACAGGCCCAAGCAGCACAGGAACCAGGGCAACCATCCAGCACCGGCCACGGAGGCCAGTTACTGCTGGGAGAAAGAGGCAAGTCCTGTACTACTAGATCCTTTAGATATCAAATGCTCCAGTGACTTGTGCATTTACCAAAATCCTCAGCCATTTAACGTAGGTTAGAAGAAGTGGTTACACTTGGCAGTGTCGACATGAACGTGTCATAAACAAGTCATAAATGTTTATCACACAACACTTCTGTTATTAAGTGTCATTCGGTTTTTAGGGTTAAGTTTAGGGATGATATGTGACAAATACACCAAATAAGCATGTCAAAAACTTAAAATACCAATTTGGAGACAAATAGAGCATGTGATCGATGTGTGATTTTGGTCAGAAACCCGACAACAATAACTTTCACAACCCAATTTCACCTAATATATTGTTGAAATACATCAGTTAGCCAACTAGCTAGTTCCCAGTTTCAGTGTCAAATGTGCAATGATTCATGATTTGCAAAGTAAGTCTGATACCTTTAAGCTAGTTAGCTTGCTAGTTTTAGACAAAATGATTGTAATGTCTTTTGAGAGTTGAAGCCTTCATTTATCCCATCAGGTTTCTGTCCTACATGGGGCTCCAGAGACTGTGCAGGACCTGTTGAGCACCTTGGGCTTACAGCGTTACACACTGGGGCTAAGTCTCAACGGCTGGGATGACTTGGACTACTTCAGGTAAGGGCCAACCGGGGTAATGCTTCATATGATCTGCTATAGGTCCTGGTGGTATTGTTCACGAATATGTTCAACTTCTGAAGTGCTATAGAATGTAAAGCTAACTTAGTTATTCCAAACAAATTTTGCTAACAGCAGTTTTAACTACGTCTTCAATACTGTCATCCACCTGAGATGGCTTTCCAGAATCACCAGACTAGATTGGTCGTTTGTGTCTGACCCGTCACTGCAGGGGGATCACTGAGGAGGACCTGCATGCAGCCGGAGTGTCCAACCCCTCACATCGCCGCAGGATCCTGGAAAATCTGCCCAAGATCTGGGACTGATCACACCAGGCTTTCACCTGAGGTTCCTCCACCTAATCCCGGAGTTGGTACACGTCCTAAGTGGCATGTACATGTAATTTATTGTTTTTTTTTTTTTTAATTTTTTACTGAATATAAAAGAATTTTCTTTTGCATTTCTGCTCCAATGTAACACATGAACGATTTTTTTGTTCAAATCCATTCCATGTCCTTCCTCAAGGTCTGTCTGGTGTGAGCTCTTTCCAGTAAGTGTCATGCACTCATGCACACACCTAGCAGTGTTTGCTGTACATTCACATGCCTCGTGTCCTCCCACATCCTATCTTTTATGATGTGAGTTTGGGGCCTCTTTAAATTATGAGATTATAGTGTCAAACAGACTAGCCACTGACTGTATGGACACAGATTGTAAAAAGGCCAGGGATATACGTCTCTGGGCCTTAACTGCACATTGTGTTGCTATGTAAGCAGCCTCGTCACATATGGGGTGGATCAGGGTCCTTATATTTGTCTCACCATTAACATATTGTTTTCACTGTCCTAAAGACAGACTACACAGAACCATGTTGTTTGTGCTGTGATTCAGCATAGTGGCCCTTGGACACCCACACCTTTACAGGAATGAGGATTCAAATGGCTAACTTGGCATTTGTGGTGCAATATTTGTGCCAGCACTGCAGTGAGGTTGAGTGTGGTCAAATAGACTAGCTGGCATGTAGTTCAGTTTATATGGGCAGCCTGTGAGCCTTTCAACTGACAACTTTAACTTCTCAATTACTCAACCACAAGAATTGCCATGTTCTTGGAAAACAAAGCAGGTCTCTGCCCTAGAAAATGAAATGAAAAAGCCTTGTACATATATTTTGTCTTTGATATATGGAGTCTGTCTCATATGGAAATGTATGTGTTGGGAATGGGAATGGGAATAAAACTCTAGACTGTAGAGTCATGTTTGCTTTGGCTTCATATAAAACGATAAACAATCCACTTTATGTGTATTCTTCCTGATTCTGCAGATACCTCACACTTGACCCTTGGTCTTGATCAAGTCTTGTGATATTACTGATCTTGATACTACTGTGATAAGAAAATGTACAACCTGCTTTTTACCAAACAAAGCAACTATCACATCAGGTGGTGTTTAGAAACAGAGCCACAGACATTCCCTATCAAACATGGTTACTTCATAAATGATCATTCACAAAGATTCTATTTTAAGTTTTGCATGCTTTGTTTCACTTCATGTTACGCACTGAAGTGTATTTTTCCTTAGAACAGTAGTCATCTGTACGCCTCCACACAGTGACACAGAGGGTCAGCTTAGCACCTCATGAGTGCAGCCCTAGTGAGACACTTATTAACAATCAGCCTCCATGTCCCACACAGTAGCCACACTAGCAAACATGCCTATTATTGTCTCACCCATTTTCTTGAGCTGACACATCAGGCACTAAGGGAAACCACAGCACACGACGAGCCAGGATATGTGCATTGTGGCATATAACAGTTATCCCTGCCTAGCAGCGTGTTAGTGAGGAGCTCACTATGTGGCTGGCATGGTTTTGGTTTCCTGTGGGCGTTTTAATTGTGTGTGAAACGTCTAGGTACTCTGAGGGTGCAGTTTGGAACCCAGTATTCTAAGCGATAAGCTCCCGATGTGTTTTGGATGGGCAGAGCGCACTGTATGAGTCACTGCTGTCCTCACATTTTTGCTCTGTGAGCTGCTGGCATCCAGCTTGCCCGAGGGCTGGCCTTTACTGTCTGCGGCTGTGAATGTGTGTGTATATAGGTGTGTAGATGGCGGGCGGATGTGTGTGTGAGACTGAGTGCCGGTACGTGTGTGTGTGGAGGATGGAGGATGGTAGGGATTGAGAGCTCATCACCACGGCAACAGAGCCTAATCTCTAAAGCTGTGTGGACCTCTAGATTCTTAGTTATGGCACATTAACCACCCAGAGAGAGGAGCAGAGGATCCCCATGGATGATTAGAGAGATGTGGTGCACATAGAAAGCCCTGAAACCACAACAATGAGAAGTAAGGCCATTAAAACTATATAAAAAGCTGTTAAAAATGACCTCGAAGCATGTGTGCACTTGACTACAATGGTTCTAGGCTCTCTAAACCCACATATTGGCACAAACAAAAGCAAGATAGTTTGTTTGGATAGGCAACTGGCTCAGCCAAGCGCTCATAATATACAACAGATGGAAAATGTTCTCAAGATCTCTATTCACTGTAGAATGTCATCTTATACAATGACATTGAACTTTGTTTGGCTAGACTATCAGAAAGAAACAGTGGGGGTCAAACGAAGCGGAAATGTCTACAGTATTTTCTGGAAAAATCACAGTCCTAATGGATCATAAACTACCTGATAAGAATGTATGAACTCTCACTTAGCACTGGAAAACCGTCTTAACAGACATCCTGTTATGCTTCAGTCCACAAAGATGGAGAGATACAGATCTGTGTTTGTGGGGCTTTGCCCTTCTCACTATGTGCACATGAAGGAAATCCTCTTGCTATTCATTCATCCTTGTCAGTGTCTCTTGGGTGTAAAGCATTTCGGTTGATACCCGGGTGTGCGGGGTTAATTTGACCATAAGTGTTATTTACTGACTTTATATCAAAAAAAGCTCCTTCTTTAGAGCAGCGACATACAATACAATGTAAATACGGAGGATTTGACAAATGTTAATTGTGGGTAAGAATATAATGCTTTCAAGAGTTTACTCTTGAATCTCATCTATAAAATAAGTAGAATATAGAAACAATACTATTTTCCCTTAGGCCCCTATTTGGCCCTTTAAAATCCCTCTATACTGCCCCACATGGCTTGGCCTAATATTGATCACCTGTTGTACTCAAATGGAACCCTGTTACTAAATATTAACTTCACCACAAACACTGGGTGACTGTGCTGCCTAAGAATAGATGGACACTCAAGCATTTGTCCTCTTGCTGTCACAGTGAGCATAGCCCACTATGTGCTTGTTTGGGTCTCATACATACATAGAGTAAGAGAAAGTGCTGGCTTATGGCTTTCCAAACTTACAGCATTTAGGTAACCTAGTTCATTCAGAGAGATATTTTATATAGGCTATGAGACAACATCGGCCAGTAGTTTCCTATTTGGCGAATGACAGGTACTTTATTCTCACAAAACACTGATAGAATTGTGCTAAACTGTATATGTGCAATATGCATGCGAGAATGAAACTGCAACATACATTTACATGGAACATGTCCAGCTATTACGCAGAAGATGGGTAAATATGTATGCTAGTTCTCTTCACCGTATAGCCGACATTCCGGACTGTAGCAGTAGCCTATTAAAAGCGTGCAGAAAGTTTTGTCTAAGAACAGAGTAGGGGCGGTCCACAGAAGAACAGGAGGGGAGGACATGCGGCGCTCATATCCAGCTTACCAACTCAGTCATGCAGGCATATATCAGTGCAAACTCGGATGAGTGGGTAAACACGACCACATGCTTCAGAGGTATGTGATTAATTCTATGTTGGATTTAACATTTATGAAAAACAAAGATCTCAAAAAAGGTAAACATCTAACTGTCGCCTGGAGTCCTCTCCAGCGCCATTTAACCGATGAGTGTTGTGTTGCGCGTCCGAAGCATGTGTTAATTTCTCTAACAAATAGTCATCGTTTATTTAGTTGTCGCTTGAATTAATTCCAGAGTGCAATAGAGGTCAATATTGAGCTAATTCGAAGATAAAATACGGAGATGTGAAAATACATTGACTTTTCGACATTTTCATAATTCACTTGTAGTACAATTGTTTAGCCTAAAAGTACATAAGGGTTTGTATGATGCATATTGATGCTACAAATACAGCATAATATGGTTATTCCGTTGTAGTAACTACTCTTACAGGGAATGTTGTCAATTACAGATTTTGAGGAATTTCGGTTTCAGGTTTCGAATAGCACCAAAAGGAACTGAGCCTACCCTTACGAAAAATAACTTATAGGCTACTTCTTTTTCGTAAATGTAGGTGGATATTTAAATGTGCTGTGTGTGTATATATCAAAATATGTTGAAGTTCAGGAGGTTTTCGCATTAGAGCTGTGACCAACTCAGTTGTGTTTTTTTTTTTTTAAATCAGAAGATGAACTCCTACACTTCGCTCACACCACATTTGACTACAATGAGTGTGGTCAACAAAACCTGCCGCTTTGAAGAGGACTTTAAGTATATCCTGCTGCCCGTGTCCTATGGGCTGGTGTTTGTAGTGGGGCTGGCACTAAACTCCCTAGCCATGTGGATGTTTATAACTAAGATGCGGCCATGGAGCGCCAGTACGGTGTACATGTTCCACCTCGCCCTGTCGGACACCCTCTATGTGCTCTCGTTGCCAACGCTCATTTACTACTATGCCAACCGCAGCCACTGGCCCTTCGGTGTGGTCACCTGCAAGATGGTCCGCTTCCTGTTCTACGCCAACCTCTACAGCAGCATCTTGTTCCTCACCTGCATCAGCGTCCACCGTTACCTGGGCATCTGCCACCCGATCCGCGCCCTCACCATGATAAAGCCCCGTCATGCCCACCTGGTGTGTTTCACGGTGTGGGTGGCCATCACGCTATGCCTGGTGCCCAAGCTCATATTTGTCACCACCACTCGACGTGACAACGACACCCTGTGCCACGACACAACACGACCCGAGGACTTCCACTACTTCCTCACCTACAGCTCCGTGGTCATGGTGCTGCTGTTCGTCATCCCCTTCATTGTGATCATGGTGTGCTACTGTCTGATGGCCCGGGCACTGTGCAGGCCCCGCAAAGGGCTGTCCTCAAGTCAGCAGGGCAACTCCTCCCGCACCAAATCCATCAAGCTCATCGTGGTGGTGCTGGTGGTGTTTGCCGTGTGCTTCGTCCCCTTCCACATCACCCGCACCCTCTACTACATCTACAGGTTCTTGGACGCGGACTGTCCGTTTCTCAACGTGGTCAACTTTGCCTACAAGATCACGCGCCCTCTCGCCAGCGTCAACAGCTGCCTGGACCCCATCCTTTACTTCCTGGCGGGCGACCACTACCGCTCCAGGCTGCTGCGCGCGTTCACCCGGCAGACCACCAACTCGCGCTCCGCAGCCTATCAGCAGACGCCGTCCAACAACAACAAGAATGACATTGCTCTGGTCTACAAGAATGCGGAGGCCAAAGAAAGCCCCAAGTCAGAGCGGTAGCTCCACAAACTCTGCACAAACTCAGAAGACACACCGCTGGGCCTGGAACGCACCCAGCGGCGGTGGCGAAGGAGCCGCTCTGAGGTCTGGTGCCGCTTGTGGGCTGCTAATCAAGTGTGCTGAGACCAGCCTCAGCACGCCATCCACATCTCAGCCCTCAGAAGTTCAGCCCAAAAGGAGAGCAGCCATCGGCGCTGTTGTAAACAATACAAGGCACCCAAAATACAGGCAAACTGTCCAAGAACGCTGAAACGCTTTTCACCTAACCACATCCTGTGTGTGCATCTAACCTCTTTCCAATTGTTGTCAGGTCTGTTTATATGACTAAGGGGCACAGCACTGCGGGCATAAAAGCCAGCTAAAACCACCACATCTATAGGAGAGCGCCGGCCACACACAGGCAGGCTTTGAGTGATTGCCGCACTGCAGTTGCTCTTTTTGGGCTGACCACTTCATCTCACTACGGCTGGTAGACAAAACGGCCCCTTTGTCCCTCTGAGGTGAAATGTAGTCGCCTACTGCTGCCACTGAGAAATTCCAACACAGAGCCCGTTGTATACTGAGTCTGAAAGCTTCTGTCTGAAGCACAAAGTCATTATAATCTTCTCATGCATAATGGTGCCTTGCCAAAGTTCTTTATCGGGGCATTCAGACAGACAGTGCTAAGCATTGTGCAGTGAAAAGCTGCAAGGAAATTGAGCATTTTGAATGTGAAGAAACTGTTGCCAACACAAGAGGACGTAACAACACAACCAATTCAGATTCAGATTTGTGGTCGGAACGGAGTGGATCCACAGCTCATGTTACAGATTAAACATGGCATCTTGGGAAATGTTGGAGATAGGAAAATGGGAGGTGTGTGTGTGATGTGTGTGTGAGTGTGTGTGAGTGTGTGTGTGGGTGTGTGTGTGTTGTGTATGTGTGTGTGAGTGTGTGTGAGTGTGTGTGTGGGTGTGTGTGTGTTGTGTATGTGTGTGTGTGAGTGTGTGTGTTGTGTATGTGTGTGAGTGTCTGTATGTGTGTGTGAGTGTGTGTGTGTTGTGTATGTGTGTGAGTGTGTGTATGTGTGTGAGTGTGTGTATGTGTGTGTGAGTGTGTGTGTGTTGTGTATGTGTGAGTGTGTGGATGGGTGGGTGCGGTGGGGAGTGGGTGTGCAGTAGTCCTGAGTCCCTGGTCGTGATGTTGACTGTGTATTGTCGATAGTAACAGGCCCAGTTCCACAAAGATTCCCGAGGTCCCTCCGGGGCCCCTCCAGCTGTTTTTACCATTGAGTCAGGAAAGCACACAGCTGTGTTGTGTCTGTGGAGACTGTGGAGAGGGTGGGGCCTTTGAGCACCTCCAGATTTCTGCTCTCTACATTCAGTAGCTTTAGTTAACCAACAATAGGGATTTTCCCTTATCCATTTGGAAACTGAGGTAACATTATTCATAGCAATACATAATATTTTGTTTGTCACCTGGATTAGGTATACACATGTCCAAGAGGCCAGTGCCATTTCATTTGTTATCTTAAACAAAATATATGTGAGCCATATGTATGTAATCATTTTTGAATAATAAACAAGGCATTATTCCTTTGACTGTGTCATCGTCTCCAATTCATTTCCATTTAATTTCACATTTTCACAGAACAATGGGATTTTATGCAAATAAAAATCAACATGTAGCACACATTTGAAATCTTATGAATAACTGTGTTGGCTTCCTTGTGTGCCGGCACCAACTTTCTTTGACTGATAACTTTGTGCTGTTCACTCTTGCACTATCCCCAGGGACACTCTCTTACCAAAACATCTCATTGCACTGATTCCACTTGTGCACTGCATCACAGTGGACTGGAGGGTTAGTGAATAGACCATCATCTCATAATTGTATTTTTCATGTTTCTAGTGTTGTCCTGTAAGTGTTATAGAAGCTACTGGGTGCTACATTCCCTTCAGGTTAAATCAAGTGAGGGTGATTAGGTCATGTGTGTTTGAAATAGCATAGAGCAAGTCCTAATGGAAGGTACTGAGACATTAGGTAGGGCTTTTAAGGAGTTTGGAGTGGCATGCCAGGTTTGACACCCCTGTTCAAATGTCTGTTTAAATCAGTGAAAGATTTCCTGAAGACTCTCCAAAAGATCATGGAATAAGTTGTAGCAGCCTGTATGGTCAGTATAAATGCCCTTTTGGCTAATCGAACTTTATCAAACTGATCAAACACCGAGGGAGTTTTATCCATTCCTCCTGGCAAAAAGGCTTCTAGTTTTGTGAGATTCTTGGACCGTCTTGCATGCACGGTTTCTTGAGGTCTTTCAACAGACTTTTGATTACAGTTAGAAAGCCAACTCATTTGTTATCACCTTAAGGTGTGTTTAGCATCAGTGTCCTGTTTTCATTCCTCAGCTTTTTTACATGTAAATGATTCCTCTCAGAATTGACTGGCATTTCATTTATTTCATTCCTCTCTCCACCAGTGAAATGTTCCCCATGCCACTGTTGCAGGAGAAGCCTCAAGCATGACTGCTTAGTTGGAGAGGTGTTCAGATCATGAAATTCTGCACCCGTTTATCTTCAAACATGCATTTTTGCCACTGTGGCCAAAATAATCTATTTTAAAGTAGGCAGTCCACAGGACTTGTTAACATAATGCAACAAGTTGGTGGATTGACGCTGGATTGTGTTGAAATATTTTGATCTAACCCTGATCTGCCTACTTAGAATGATAAAAAGCATGTGTGACCTTTAGCTGTATTCCCTTCAGTGCATCCTGTGCTCACTCTTCTCTTCATATAACATACCATTTGACCAGGGGTGGACAATCTCTTCCATGAGAGCATCCCTTTGGTGAGACTGAGCCTGAGATAACCTGATGTGAACTCTGACAGTCGACAAAGATGCCAAGACATACTGGAGTGTCTGAGAAAGCAGTGGGTGCCACTCTGGGGTGGGTGTGGTGCCTAAAGCAGGGTGAACGCAATGGGAGGAAGCAGGAGAATGGAGAGAGCAACACAAGGAAGTGCTCTGTCTGGAACCGTATCGTTTCATCTGAGCTCTCATTATTTCAGTGCAGGAAATATAGCAACGCGAATGTTCCATGGTCCTCTGGGAAATGTAGGATATTTGATGTCCAATCTACAACTAAGCCGACCCTAACATGGATGTTAGTGTTCAGGGGGAATTCTGTGGCTAAAATAAGGCTGCAACCTAAGAGTACCTTCCTCCTTACTCTCGCCAGGCCAAGAGGAAATGTGGACATACCTTTCTAACATCACCAGATTACAAGCAGATAAATCACAATCATGCTTATCAGCAGTTGACCAGTGATAAGTATCTGAAATTATATTTACTCATTACACCATGCTTCATCTAGAATGGGTTAAAAGCTGCAGCCTAAATAATGTACAAATGCTTCACCACCACTATAAATTTAATTATATATTTGCATTATAATTTATTTGTGTATTGTTTCTATGTTATGTATTTATTGTGTGTTCATTTTCTCTTTCTTCTAGGTGGGTTTTGTAAGTAAGTCTTAAAGGTTTTGTAAGTAAGTTATTTTTTCCTGGTTTCCATTCCTGCATTTCTACTGGCTATTAGCCCAACATGCCTTTGAAATAACATTATGTGTACTTTATGAAATGTAGGAATTCATGGGCGTCGTAGGGAAGTGGAGTTGAGGAGGATCAGCCTGTGATTGTTTTGGATCTGACTTCATTTGACCACTAGATGTCCCTCTTGTTCCAGGCAACAGTTAATGGCTCACTGCTACATTTACTAAACCTGTTGCAGTCATTTACTTTGTGGAAAACAGTGTTGACTATGTTCACATAGTTGTACTTGACTGAAAGGGTCAGTAATTAGAAACTATACTGCATATATTCTCACTTGGTACATGCAGACTTAGTGAATAGGCATTGATCAGCAGGGGAAGAAAATCTCCCGTAAATGAGAATAATGCTGACATATTGCACACACTGCAGTATAGAGTAAATGATTGCTGGGAGTGTTCTTATCCTTGTCCTCATATGATTGCTGGGAGTGTTTTTATCCTTGTCCTCATATGGATTTGTACATTTCTCCTGCTGCCTCAGTGCTTTATGTGACATGTGAAAAGCAAAGTCCAGAGAACAGTTCAGCTGGAAATAGCAGTCCATTTAAACATCAATAGCATACCTTCTTTTTACTTGCCTTCGGCCTTGTGTGAATAAAATGAAGAACGTTTTCCAGCGTAAACATAAATGTATCTAATATGAAATATTGTTCAGATCTTTTTTTTTTAAAAAAAAACCTTCTCTGTAATACAGGCCATGTGGCAATGTCTGTGGAGGCAGCACCTGAATGTTTTGTACTATTATGGAATATGGCACCGTAGTGACCTGGAATATAAGTTTGTCTGTGGTATCCAACTTTACTATACAGTCGTCCAACTGTAGATTCAGATGGATGTACACATTGTATACATTACCTGTATTGGTCATTATAAACCTGTATTCTTCACTGTATAAAATGAAAAGCAGTGTTGATCTCGCTAATATTATACACGAAGGTTAGAATAAATGTATACAATACAGTCTTCCGTCTGTACTAGGTATAATAAATAACAACTTTTAGAAGGTATACTTTCCCCAATAGTTAATTCAACTAATTCATCCAAAAATATTGTGGCTGGCATGTGAATGTGCTATTTTAATTTCCCATTTTGTCATAAACATGTTTTACGAAAAGCATACATAGTTCTCAATTAGTGAAACATTTTTATGACATAAACACATTTCAGGTTATTTCTTTATCGTTTACAAGTGAAGCCAGACCTTAAGCCATAATGTAATGCATGGAGATTTGGTTGCATGTCATCTGGCTCAGAGCAAAGGCACTTCAGATTTTGCATAAACAGCATGAGTTGCAAATGCCCCAAGATGATTTGGTTGAGGTAAGAAGTCATCATTTGTAGATAAGGAAATCAACTGCATTGCATATGGGAGGTCAGTCATTGAGGGCAGCACTCTCTGATGCTGCCTGGTTATCTGTCCTAAACCAAAGCTAGTGTTGGAGGGTCTGCTGCAGGTTCACCATCTAAACAAAGGGGCATGTGGAGTGATTCCTGCGCATGTCCTGACAAAAGCCGCTCTGTGTGGCTAGGCTCTCTGTGTCATATATTTGCCTAAATGTCAGTTGACTCTGCTAATTTAGCCCTTTCTGCAGCTGTTTGTCATATTCTGCATATTGTCATATTAAATGGCGGCTTTCAAGGACGCGTGGATTAGGCTCTAATCTGAGTGCGAGGAAGCCGAGTGGAGGAGTGACATAAAAGAGGAGAGAAGTTCATTATCCCCCTGAAAAGGAATCCATTGGCTTTCATGGTCGCCATGGAAACGGGCCCTTTCTCTGGCCATCAGACCAATGATAAGGTACTTCAGCACGCCGCGCACATTCATGGCCCAGGAGAAAAGGGAAATATTGCTTTCCGATTGCTAATAGATGTTAGTTGTTGATTGGCATGAAGATTCAGAGGGCTGTTGCTGCCTAAATGTTTTACCTGCTTCTGCTCCGCTGCCGCTCAGAGAGACAGAGAGAGATAAAGAGAAAGAGAGAGAGAGAGAGAGAGAGGCAGAGATAAAGAGAGATAGAGAGGGAGAGAGAGAGAGGCAGAAAAATAAGTGAGAGGACATAGGGACACAATGTAGTTATATCTGTGTTGCACTGACAGCATTTTTGTTTTTAAATGAGGACACATTTAAAGTCATTTTAAGGGAAATGTCTGTTCAGAATAAACATTTAAGAATTATCTTGAGGTTTAACCCCATTATAGCCGACATAAAATATTGACACAGTCTATTGTGAAGGTCGGTCCATGGTGATGAAAGCCTTCAACCTTCATGATGGCCTTTAGTGACCTCCGTCTAACAATGGCATGTTTGCTCCAGGAGCAACAGCAAGGTCAGCCCAGGCACGAGAGCGGGCAGGCCGTGGGCGCCGGGCGACACTGAACCTGGGAGGCAGGTGGCGCGGCGCGGTGTGTGGCGCGGGAGGGAGGGAGGGCAGTGGGAGGAGGATTACCACAGTGAGAGGCGTCTGGGGCCGCACACCGCCAGCAAATTGTTTTAACCCCTGCAGCGCCACGGCGCAAGCCCCCGCGCTTATCTGAGTCTCCGCAGCCTCTCATTAATATTCCAGACATATGGCAGCGCTTTCTGTATCATTGTCTAATAATGGGAGGGATAATCGCTCATTCAATTATCAGACCGTCAACACCACCACTGCCACCACCGCCACCACCACCCAGCCACCAGCAGCAGCCCAGCCTCACTTCTCCAACAGAGCTGAGATGGAACAGCGAGAAGGTGAGAGCGATAGGGGGGATTACACCATATTAGCAACCTTAATAAGCCATGCAAACAGGGGCCATGGGGTTAGAGCAAAGCAGAAAGGGGCCGTATTGGTGTGGTGGACATGTTTGAGGCTCAGGATGGTTCCTACAGTACAGGCCAGAACTCATGTGGATTCCAGGCAGTGGTCTGCAGATCACAGCGATACATGATGTTGCTCAGTTCCATGGTTGTTTATATGGTTGTTGCCACAGGCTGCACTGTCCCTTATTCAGTGTGTATTCTCTCTGTGTACTCACTAAGACTGGCTGACCTGAGCCTATTAGGGGCAGTTCACTCATGTTTGACCTGTGGCCAGAGGACACTGCCATTAGTCCGGTCGTGGACTCTATGTGTGAATGGCTTTGAGGAACAGGACCTTTCATGGTCAGCTTGACCCTGACCTTTTGTGGGCCAAAGGCCGCAAGGGAGATCAAGAGGCTCTTTCAACGCTGCTGATCCTGGCCTTGTGGCCCAACTGCCCTGCACCGGCCCCTGCTCTCTCTCTCTCCACGGGGTGGACCACAGCTCGCAGGGGCTGGAGCCGGCTGGAAGTGCTTGGGGTCAGTGGTAGTGTATACGGACACTGAAGTAGCCACACGCCTTTAGCCACCCACACATACACAGCAGGTAGACTGCTGGGGTGATTGTGTTGAGTTAATGGGAAAACTTTCTGCACATACAGGGGGAGTTAGGGAGTGATTTGTTTGTGTGTGTTTGTGTGTGTGTGTGTGTGTGTGTGTGTGTGTGTGTGTGTGTGTGTGTGTGTGTGTGTGTTTAGGGTGGAGGTTGAAGAGAAAGAGGAATGGTTGCCGGGTGGTGTGTGTGTGTGTGTGTGTGTGTGTGTGTGTGTGTGTGTGTGTATGGGGGGGGGGGGGGGGGGGGGGGGTTGCTGAGGTTGCTCAGGAAAGATAGTAGGTGAAATGGTAACAAAATCATACAAAATCCCAGCGCTTGATAAATTTCTGCATCTTGAAAAAAAAAACAGGAGCCCAGGAGTGGCCGCCAGCGCGGGAGCCTTTTGTCAGGGCCCCATTTTCTCTCTGGGAAGGCAGCCGCTCGCAGGGTCAGCGAAGTTAGGGAAGTAATTAAAGCGCAGTGATTCACTGCCTACTGCTGAGAAGAGAAAGCAAGCTGTCATTCTGAGCGGGAAAAAATAAATTACAATTTTAATAATGGAGTGCAGGCTGGGTGGTGGGGGACAGTGTGTGTGTGTGTGTGTGTGTGTGTGTGTGTGTGGTGAGGAGGTGCTGAGGGGTGCATGGGTGTCTGAAGGCTTGCTGTTGGTAAAGGAAAGGGTGGTGGGGGATGTGTGTGTGTGTGTGTGGGAGAGAGAGAGAAGGAGAGAGAGAGAGAGAGAGAGAGAGTGAGTGTGTGTGTAGAGGGGGGTTGAGTCCAAGGGTTGTGCTGGCTGCCTACTTATCAATAGTTGCATTTTTTTTAATGAAACCACATTGGTGGTACATTGCAGACGCACAAGTGGCCTTAAAAAGGAGCCCCTCTGTGGAACATTAACATACTGATTTCATGCGCGTGGCAAAGGGCCTGTGCCAATATCAGAGAGGACTCAGCACTCCTATTGTCTGCTAGGACTCTGCTCCCCTCTGATATGAAAATTCAATTATATTATAACTAGATCGCAGCGTGCGTTTTGACAGTCGACGGGAGCGTCTTGCCTGCTGCATCAGTGCGACGGGACCAGAGGCTTCTGATAGCGCGAGAGCTGCTTTTCAACCATTGACATGTTTTTTTGGGGGGGACAAGATTACCTAAATGTGTCGCATTTAAGGAGGAGAAAGTTAATCTAATGCATTGCCATTATCTGGCGCAGGTAATTCCAACACCACCTCTCAAACAGTGTGTTTGCCCTCAGCAGAACACCTCCAACACACACGCACACACACACACACACGCACGCACACACACACACACACACACACACACACACACACACACACACACACACGCATTTCACACACACACAAGCTCGTTTACCCACTCTCATATTTTGGCTTTGCAAATCAGATTCACTGTTGTCCACCTCAGACCCCCAACACAATGTATGTTTATTTATGTCTGTAGCTGTTGCTATGCTGCAGTGAGTGAGAAATAAGTTTCAACAGCGTACACTTATTTTCCCAAGACATGCACTTTCTGAATGTCAATTCCAGCAAGGAAGGCAATATAACTACGCTTTTCAAAAAATGCCCACATTATTCAAATAGATTTGATTAGACATACTTTCCCCCTGTATATTTAGCCTTTTATTTTTCAGCAGACTGTCATTTTTGAAGGTCAGTTCTTTGTATTAAATTTTGCATGATAAATGGTTCAGAAGTAGCAAGATATTACCGGTACATTTATAATCATGCTATTTATTAGGAAAATCCCTGCACTAAAGACCAATAAGAAAAATAAACTGGTTTCATTTATTTTGTCAGCATATACTATCACTAACTTACGGCACACATTGTTTCTTTAGTGTTTTGTACATTATGGAAAGCCAATGGACCAACCTTGATCCTTTCAGTAAAGCAAGGTGCAAGGTATGAAGCACAGATTTTGGTGCTTACCTTGAGCAAAAGATTCTTAACAAGTCAGGAATAAAAGAACTGTGGAGGAAAAAGATAAACAGCACTGAAGAAAAGGAAAAACCAGGAGGGTCAATGAGCTCAAGGTGAGTGTGAAGATTGAGTCAGAGAACATTGTAGAAATAAATATCAATAAGAAGCAATATCAAGCAAGCCATAGCCAGTAAATGATGGAGACAGACACAAGGTCATGTTCTGAAGACATAGAGTATAGACTTGGGAGGAGAAAGCACGAGCACGCGGTGTGATGAAGCAGCAGAGAGCAAAAAATGGCACTGGGAATCTTAAAGACTGGATAGCTGGTGTGGTACAAACATGGAGTTTGTGGTGGCATAGGTTAGGAGACACAGAAAGAGACAAGGACAGTCTCAAACAACTACAAACCCACAATGCAGCTTTAGGGAGAGTTTTGTCCCGAGATGATGTTGAGGAGCAGGAGAGGTCAAAGTGGAACACTGCAGTTGGCATGGAGGAGGCCCCACGTGAAACACACAAATATTGAAGCCCATTCAGCTCAGCTCAGCTCCGCGCGGAGAGGGGTGGCAGCCGACGCTTTAGGCTGATTTGCCACTGAGTCTCGCTCTCATGGGCTCATGAAAAACAAGTGGCTTTCACTGAAGCCATGACTGGCATGGAGAGACAGGCAGCGTGCAGTCTGGGCTCAAGGTCACCGCGCCCGTAATGGGACTTGAAGAGTCTTCAGTTCATGCTCCTCTGCGCCAGACAGACAGCTTCTCATCCTCCCTTGATCTGATGGCACCAGCCTGTTCAGTGGTGTGTGTACAACTGCCTAAAGGATGTGGTGCAACAAAGGTCGCCATAAAATCACAGATTAAATCTGAACAACTTTTTTTTTTTGGAATGACCCGTTTTTTGTTTGTTTTGTTTTTGCTTTGGTTTAAGGAAACAGTTTATGTAAAATATCATAAAATGAGGACGCATTGTGATATAAAGGAGACGCCCAATGAGAGAGGAGAACATCAGGAGCGAAGGGGAAATGTGAGGTTGGCAGATGAATGAAGTGCATGAAATAGGAGCCTGCAATTAGCTTAGAAACCTGAATAAACATTTGGCCCTTTCCCAAGTCCACCCCAAACACACATTTGCACTCATTCACTACAATCCATTCCATTTTTACAGCTCACACTTGACACTTGCTGTGCACTTTACCATAGCTTAATGTAATGTGCTAGAATCTAAAATGCATTAAACTAATTGTCTGTGCCCCCAAGCACCACTCTGATAGCTACTTCTCTCAGTTTGTCTTGGAGTGACTGAGGAGAATGAGAGCCAAGCTCAGGTGCTCTTTGTATCTAAAAGCCTTATCTTCATCTTAATGCTCTGATCTCATGCTGGCCGTGGGTTTCCCTAATCCACCGTTTGGGAATTGTAGTTTTTGCCCACCAGCTGATTTTCTTTTTCCTTGCCTAGAGGTGGTCCGGTCACTCCAGCTTCTGTATGAGCTGATCATTAATGGCAGCAGCATGGTGGAGATTATGGAGCATTTACATGTTGGCCTCAGGACGGGGAATGGAAGTAACAACATGTCATAGTGTTTCTGCATAGTGAGAGATGTAAACACAGATGTGGCAGGGATGTAAAGGCCAGTTTGCAGGTGTGTGTGTGTGTGTGTGTGTGTGTGTAAGAGAGAGAAAGAAAGACAGAACAGTACATAAGAGGGGCATGGCCTAGGAAACACCCCCCACTTAAGGTAGCCACCCCGGGACAGGGGGAACACATACCTGCCTCCTGTCATTAGGACAAGCTGAAGTACACGCTCCCCCAAAAGCAGAGAAAGGAAGGAACCCTTAATTAGTGTTCTCTGCAGGGCCAGAGCCCTTAGCTCTTAATTAGCCCAGCCAACTCCATTCATTCTAGCAGGCTGGGAGAGTGGAGGTGGGGTAGGGTGGGGGCAGTGGAGGGGTGGTGCTGGTGGTGGTGGTGGTTGTTGTGTCTTTTCACAATATGCTTTGCGTTGTCTCCCCTGTTCCCCTGGCGAACGTCCAGAAAGAAAAGGTGGCCTTTGTGTTTGCATTTATTTGTAGCTTTGTTTGTGAGTGTGCATGTGGGCCGCTTTCTGAGCGCGCTCACTGATGCCCAGGGGCTCCGGGGACTTTGAAATTGTAGCACGAGGTCAATGGAATGAGACAGTTGCCGTTTTCACCATCCATTGGGCCAATTAGCGCCAAGCGACCTGATGTCTCTTTCATCTCCCATCTGTGTCAGGTGAAATGTGTGCAGTAGTTATGTCTCACTATTTATTGATTACTTCCTGAACATTTATGTGGATAATTACTTCATGGCAGACTAAAAGTATACGGTGGATTTGTTTTTTGATTGTCTATGTGAATCCTGATCCTACTTAAATTATATCTGATGTTTTGTTGGTTGGCTAATACTGTATGTGGTGAATTTGTGGTCCATGTGGATCCTAACTTCTAAACATGTAATTTTTTTCCAACTGTATCATTACTCATTTAAAAATACCAACATGATGGAAACCATTGCTGTCCACAAAAAGATGTTGGTTAAGAATCTGTACTTGAACTGCCCTCTGTGTGAAAACTCTGCGTTTTGGCTCACCTGCCGTACCTGTGCTGGAAGGTCATGGGATTAAGCCTCTTTCATGTGGCCACACAAAAGGCAAGGGCCGAACCCCAGTCTGCTCTGGTCATTGGATTATGGGTGAAAGTTACAGGATGTGGCCTGGACGCAGGAGGGTGCGAAGCCTCCCCCCCCCCTCTCCAGACCCCGAGGCCAGGCCACACCACGCCACACCACGCCACACCGCGCCTCACCACGGTGGTACCCTTTACTTCCCGAAACCTGAGAGCCAGAGAGCTGTCATTTGCCAATTTGGCCTGAATGGGGCGGCTGGCGGATTAAATGTCGTTTTCCCACCAGGTTGCGCCATCCAGCGATGCAAGGGGCGGTGGAGGAGGGCCGGGCGAGGGGAGGGAGGGGAGGGAGGGGAGGGAGGGGTGCTCAGGGGCCGTGGGGGCTGCTGTAATGCTAGAGCAAAATTAGCACTTTGATGGCACTTAATAGCTCATGATGGGCCTCACTGACGTGGACTTTCCGGGAAAACCGAGGCTGTCCTCCTCTCCCTCCCTTTCTCTCTCTCTCTCTCTCTCTCTCCCTCTCCCTCCCTTTCTCTCTCTCTCTCTCTCTCTCTCTCCCTCCCTTTCTCTCTCTCTCTCTCTCTCTCCCTTTCTCTCTCTCTCTCTCTCTCTCTCCCTCCCTTTCTCTCTCTCTCTCTCTCTCTGTTTGTCAGATCCCCTCTTCCCTCTGTGGCTGAGTCCCAGCGCTGACACACCTGTACAGTCCCACTGGCCAGGCTTCCCCTGTCAGGGCTGTCATTGCTTCCTGATCAATATAATTACACATCCAGGCGCCCTCCTCCCCAAGCTCATATAGACATCCCCCACCCCACCCCACCCCACCAAATCCCACCACCCGGGCCTGCTAATCCACCTCTCAAATCGGCTCCCAGGGTTTGGATGTCATGAAGCCCAGCAGCCCCCGCCATGTTCCCTCTCACAGTAGAGATGCATGGGGCTGGGCACACAGCGCTGCAACAGAACACCGCTCTCATGAAATCATGCGACTCCTCACTGTGCTGACTAAATATTTCCTGGTTCAGCGAATCCTCCTCTGCGTGCTGGACAATATTGGAATGAACACGAGGCACACTATAAAACATTTGTCAAGCGTGCAGATCCCTGTTAGGGCCACACTGCTAGTTTACATTTATATTGCCTATGCGGCATTGGTGGTGTATACGGCGTCGGCGAGCACATGTCTGTTTGCTGTCTTGTAGTCACATCTGCAGTTTCAATACCTGTCATCATTTGGTATGAAGCTCTCCATTCCATTTGCTTTACTTTCTGATACGACTCATCTCTCTCTTTCTCTCTCTCTCCCTCTGTCTCTCGCCCTCTCTCCCACAGACAGATAAACCAGCACTGCACTGCACGTCTGCATTGGACGAGCCACAGGGTGCCAGAGCCTTTCCCAGTCCCTGCCCATAGATGTGCCATATTTGCAGCAGATGGGGCCTGAAGGCTCCGCTTAATGTCTTCATTAATTGAAGGCTGTCATGGTGACAGAGACGGACACAGGACACCACTCGCTGTCAGGCCCCTCATCAGAACAACAATTAAAGCCTCAAATGGATGAGTCTCATGCGAGCCCCCTGCCCACTGCTAGGAGGGGGCTCTCTCACAGCATACTAAAGGCTGGGTCATATCATTTAAACATTTCTGTGGAGGCACTTGCATAATAAGTGCCAAAGGTCTGGGGCTAAAACAGCTTCACATCATCTCTACGATAGTATATTTAAGCTGATTAGATAGCTAATAGCTTTCAATTACTTTGGTGGTTAGACATATAACCTCAATAACGTGCCTAGCACTTGTACTTGCATGTACTGTAATACTGTAATTCAATATGGCAACATCTGTAGTTTACATTTGTTTTTGCATAAGCAAAATCTATTTCTTTGGTAATGTGTTTTGTGCATAGTCTTTTCCCTCCTGACCATCAAGCTCCAGGTCAGTTTCCCTCACCAAGTTTTGTGGTGTGCCATGTTGTCTATTCTACTCAGCTATTTAAAAAATGTTGAATATCAACAATGGCTTTCGCGGCGGCATTGTCAACTTTTGTATGAAGCAATCTTGGCTGAATGAGATGGCTCCCAGAGCTGGGAGGGCTCGCTGCTGGTGTGGATGGGGGAGACTGCCTGCCTGCCTGCCTGCCTGCAGGAGCCGGGGGCTCTGTGGCTGGGGACACTAACACAGACCCTCCTGACCGCGGCGAGGCTGCAGCTATCCATCTGTGTGCTTCCCAGGGGCCGTCCTGTGACCTGCACACGCAAACAAGCAGAAACAAGCCACAGAGAGAGACGACCTGCCAGGTGAGTGTCTTAATGGGTGGACAGCAGATGAGTGAGTGTGGTGGTGTTGTCGTGGTGTTGGTGGGGGGGGGGGGAGGGGGGAGGGAGCTCCTGAGATGCTACACCCCACTGATTTAAGAGCAGCCTTGGGGAACATATTACTCACTTAGGAAATCAGCACTGCTTAAAAGCCTGTCTCACAGTTAGACACATTTACAAACAGTTTTAATGTTGTTTAATTAATGATGATTAAAGTGCGGATTAGAACTTATTACTGCAGTCTTAAACATTTAACCACTCACATCAATCATCATTTATTAAACCTTTTTTTAACACATTATAGTAAGTAGCACATAATTATATTTTGGATGGCAAGTCATTGTGGTGGATAATGTCACTTGTGGACTGTATAGTTAGGTGTAAAAAGAGGAAATAGAATAGTGCTGATGGCCGTGCAGAAATAATGCTTAACTGTTTTGGAGGAAGCACTGGGCTGTCAGTCTTATGAAATGGGAATAAGCCAGCCTCCCCGACATCATCTCCTTTATTAGTGCCAATGAATGGGGGACTGTGTGAGCTTCATGAGGCAAAGCAAGTGTGTGTGTGTGTGTGTGTGTGTGTGTGTGTGTGTGTGTGTGTGTGTGTGTGTGTGTGCGTGTGTGTGTGTGTGTGTGTGTGTGTGTGTGTGTGTGGCCTTGGGTTTGTGGAAGTTCAGTGTCTTTGTCAGGCTGTCAAGGAGGGCAGGCAGTTTGTGTGTGAAATGTCTCTCCGGACCATTGCAGCAGCAACAGCTTGTATCTGCCATTGACATGTCACTCTGCTGGGCTTTGAGCTGTCAACCTGGCCGTACACATTTCAACCCCTGCTGAGACTGTGTGTGTGTGTGTGTGTGTGTGTGTGTGTGTGTGTGTGTGTGTGTGTGTGTGTGTGTGTGTGTGTGTGTGTGTGTGTGTGCGTATGTGTGTGCGTGTGCAAGTCTTTTTGTTGTGTGTGTGGTGTGTGTGTGTGTGTGAGAGAGAGAGAGAGATAAAGAGAGAGAGGGAGAGAGAGAGAGAAAGTGTGTATGTGTGTGTGTGTGTGCGTCTGTATGTATGTGGAGGTGCATGCCTGCATGTATACATATGATCGGATGAAGGTTCACAAGTGTTTGTGCTCCAGTGGGCAGTGAATATGCAGTCAGTGAAATCTAGAACTGCTTTAGAGAACTGCTTTAGATTGCCCCTGTAATTGAGTGAGCCCTGAACGCTCCACTTTGTGAAAGACAGAGTGATCCAGGGTGAATTTGTTGCCACCATCTAGATAAATGAGGCTTTCACATGAAACATAAAGGAAACATATTCAATGCATTAGTGGAATGTTAGCTGCTTCAGAAAGAGGGTGTAGCAAACTAAAGACAGAGACTGAAATAATGTGTGATCTGTATTTGTCATTATATTGGTTATTCATTTGGCATTAGTGTTACTAATATTGTTGGTGCTTTTGTTGGAAGTAATCAGAATACAAGCTTACCTATTTGACAGTTTGATTGACAGTTACTGTGGAAACGTCCTGATAATTGATTTCTTGGGTGCTTTGCTCAGTGCTTCCTTGAATCAGTGCTTAAGGATAATTCATCAATAGGTTGAATTCACAAGTTGAGCTACCACTAAAAAGACCAGTTTGAATGTGTTTCATTTTTCTCTGAATCATGGAGCCTCTAGAGCCAGTTTACTGCACTCCACCTGACATACCGCACATACCACACTTCATCCAGTGCCGTGTCTGAGAGTCCAGGCATCCTCTGAGCTTCAGGGCAGGGAGAGTCCAGTCCACCTCAGCCTCCGCCGTCCCCCCTCACAACACGCCTCGCCCCTTTCACCCCCTGCCAAGGTGACCACCCTGCACTCCCTGCTATTCATTATCCTGTCAACAGGACCCATGTCCCAGGCCGCCCGCAGAACCCTCAGAACACTGGCAGTAATGAAACCATCTCCAATCCCCCAGGCCCATCTCATCGGCCTGAAGGTAATTAATACATTTGGAGGGCGATGACTAACTCTTAATTAAATTATGCCTCCTTTAATGAGACCTTTACGCGGAACTAAATTTATGGCTGGTATCTCCATTATCAAGTGCTTGGCGGGCAACAGAGATTTGTCATTTTCACCCAAATCACTCCCAGATTAGACGTGCCAGAACTCATGATTAATATATCAATTTATACATGTTTGTTTCTCTCTTCAGGATTTAATAAATTACCCCCCATAATTAGTTCACCCGCTTCTCCAGCAGCCCCAATTTCTGCAATTAATGCACCAAGTGCTATCATTACATATTCATTTTGGGAGGAAATATACAGATAACAACTTCATGGTATTAATCATGTTACAAAATTGGGTGTATTTAATTAATGAAAGATACATTCTGCAAATTAATTGTGCATTCTCACAATACTATCTTAACCTAATGAAGGCTTGACAAAGGGACTGTTTCATTTTTTAACGGAACCTAGATTAGTGGATCTCAATTATGTCTAAAACAATAGCCAGGCGCTTACCAAGGCCTAACGCAAAGCAAAAACTGAAGATTCTGCACTTTCTACCAAACAAAAAAAGAAGAAAGTTTCTATTGTTTTGGGGAAACTGTACTACATGGCAATGATTCAAAAGATACATGGGAAGTAATGAGCTCTGTAATTAGCGCTGCAGGCAATAATGGCATTTTAAAAGATCAAATTCCAGCAGTCCATAACGTTTGATTGACAAAGAACAGAAATGTCTGTTCCCTTAATGATTTGTACTGAGTCATAAAACCATACCATTACACATGCTTCCCAGACATGGTTTTGTCCCATAACCCTGTGTAATATCTAAATGTATAGTTAATGCTGTATTGACCATATTATATGAGAACCATACTGGAGACATTCATTAGAATTTTGTTCCTAGCAATAAAATTTGTGTGCACAAAAATATTAATTTAATGACAGCAGTTGCTCCAGTTGATTCCACTAATTGACCACTCAAAATCCAAATTAAATTAGTCATTTTCTGCCTAATTAAAATAACAATTTACCTGAAATTACATTTCAGTGCAGTTCCAAATATAATTCAGAGGATTATTTTCATTTAACGCGTCATATACCAAATGTGTTTTTATTAATGTTCTTTTAATATTCCTGGCTGTATGCGAGAGATATAGTTAAAAAATGTTGCCCGGAGAGCTCTGTGAGCTTGTGCATTCACTCCATGTATTTTCTGTCCTAATGGCCTATGCCTGACGTGCAGCCAGGAGTTTCATGCTGCATTGCTTCAAAAGCCCAATCCATCACGCACAGGCCTGGACTAGAGCTGGAGTGGTCAGGTTGTGGACGGCCAGTGCACACAAGATATCTATACGGTCAGGGCTGCTTTTCTGCACCTATTGTCATTTGCCATCCAAATCATGTTGTCAGAGAGCTAAACAAAACATGTCTTTGCAGAAAGATTCTTCAGTTCTTTTTGCCAAACAATTACCCAGTGAAATCACAATAGTGTTAAAGATTTGTTTTAATGTATAGTGTTAAAGATTTTTTTTAATGTATAGTGCTAAAGATTTGTTTTAATGTATAGTGCTAAAGATTTGTTTTAATGTATAGTGTTCCATTGCTGTGCCTCTATTGTGCCAATGACACTGATCTAAAAAGCACCTCTAGACCACTTAGTGTCCATTCCATCCTTTACAAGAATTAACAGTGTTCTTTCTTTCTCTCCCTCTCTCTCCCTCTCCCTCTCTCTCTCTCTCTCTCTATCTGTATGTGTGATTTTAGCAGAGCAAAGTGTACATAGAGCGAGGAAATATTGAGGGGGGAAAGTGATCAGGAGCCATGGGGAGCGGTCATGCCTTGTCTGCTCTTGGCGGCTGCAGGTTAAAGAGATTACACTGGGGTCTATGTTTACCACCTCAGCTCAGCGCTGCTCTCCAAGCAGCGGTAATGAGCGGGCTATGCTTGGCCTGCTGGGAAAACAGGGGGCCAGAGGAGTACAAGCATTCTTCACGCTCGGTTACAGTGGGGAGACAGTGAGCAGGCTGCTACCAGCCAGCCAAACATCGCTCTCAGTCATACAGTCAAGCGCAAGCTGCACTAGATCACAGGAAATTTGTCTGGAGCATCCACACACCAGCCCACATACAGTATGTCCTGGCCAGCATGGCAAGGAAGGCAGGGAGTAATGCTCACTGCAGACTCTTCCTTTAGCTTGCTGATCAGTCCATCACCCCCCAATACCAATACATGAAATGTTATGCTACAGTAGTATCACTCACTGTCCAAAATATCACTTGTTACAAACTGGACAATGGTATACTAAATGGTCAAATAACTAACTGAGAAAGAGAGTGCAGAAGTGAGATTATCTCAGTTAAGTGAAGAAACCTGATTTCAGAGAATTGCCAGGAAAACACTGATTTGCCTTGCAACAATAATCCTCTCTTAAGCCATCACTAGCCTATGTGAAAGTTGTAGAATACCAGTTTATCGATTGATAAACTGCACCGATGTACGGACTGGTCATTATTCCTGAGAAATTTCACACTGCCTTCTCTCTCCACCCTTTCTCTCCTGTAGCATTTGAGCAAGTATTGTTAACATCATAGGGAAGGTCATCCATGATCATGTAAACAATATCAAAACCAAAACAACTCCAGACACTCTTTAACAAGTTAAGTCAAGTCAGTTTTTGCCGTTTAACTCACCCCCATGCCACCTTCTATCCCTGCCCAAATGGCATCATCATGCCCCCCTTCCCCCTCTGTCTTTAGGCTACTCTAAATGCATTAGTTTACATGATCACATGGAAACATGATAATATAGCCACACAAAGGTTTTTGATTATTTGCCACTTTGGCCACAATATGCCCAGATTTATGTTCATATGATTATAGTTATGGGTGTAATGGCATATGGCACACAAAAATGAGAAAAACTGTATTATTAGACATTATTGTTTAAAAGAAAACACATATCACCCCATGTGTTTATGAATTTGTAGATATAATAGAATGGCAGGACCCCCCCCCCCCCCCCCCCGCCCCCCTCATGTAAACACTTGCTCAACCTCATGCTTATGTGGATGCATAAAGTGACCTGCTTATCTCCCTTTATTGAATTGAATTGTGGCACCAAGCTTTTCAAACAGAACAGGGTACCCTGCACTTTCCAACCCGTAAACCACTTTGCAAGTGTAAGGCAGCGTGAACGAAAAGGAGAAATAGTGGGAATCAGGACAGTTGGTTCTGTTGAAGCATTCATCTTGTGCATTGTGGCAGACACTAGACATCCCTTGTCTGGTGACTGGACCACTGGGAGTATCGGATATCCTCGCATCGGTATGACAGTAAAGCGTTGTTCTCTGTGCAGTTACAAACTTTCTAGCTCTGAATTCCTCAGTATCACATAGCCTAATAATAATAATAATAATAATAATAATAATAATAATAATAATAATAATAATAATAATAATTTAAGAAGGTTGCTATTTATTATAGGTGCAAGTTTGAAAAAAAAAAAAAAAACAATTAGCAACATCAGTTTTAAATATGTAATTATTTGATAGGCCTACGCCTCCTTTACTAGAACCCGAACTGTTATTTTGTGGTTCCCATTGCCATTTGAGATTTGAATATTTTAATAAGTGAATGTAAAGCCACTCCCATATCAGGACATGATATCGCTTAGGCTATATGTGACGACTTCCTCTGATAGGGGGTACCATGGCGCGGCTCTTCTTTTTGGTGACCCGTGAAGATGATTTTACCTGTGTTGAAACGAGAGGGGACGCAACCATTCATCGCAGCACAATGGGAATAGCAGACCGTGCTTAAATTGCATCTTCATTTGCATGCCTGGTCCAAAAATCATGCAAATCCTAATGAGACAGTCTCCATTGTTAGCGTAATTGAAAAACCATTCTTTGTTAATTACAGTTACTCAAAAGCCTTGTCCGCAGTCACTGGATTGAAACAAAAAAGTTATTGATTCCGAAGGCCAAAAGATTTAAAATGGACATTTAATGCATTGGGTTATACACTTTCTGCTGTTCATGTGCACTGATCTTCATGAACCACACTGTCCATATTGAAATGTATTTAATTTAGTGAGTTTGTGGATCAGTTGAGTCGGCGTATTGTCAGGGGCCAGGTCTCCGTGGCAAATTTCATAATAGAAAATTCCATTAAGGTCAAATACATTAATTAGGCCCACCATGATTCACGCACTGTTGTTTTATCAATGAACTACATAAATTAACTACATTTTGTGCTTTAAAAAAAAAATCGAATGACTTTCTGAAGCAAAGTATATTGTCAGCTGACAAAAAATGTTGTAAATTAAAATCTACATGCCTATTTTGCGTCATTGTTTTGAAAGTGCCTTATCGATGGATTTTTGAATTCTGAAGTCCTTATATAAAAAAGCCTCTGGCGTCTGCTGACATTTTCTTTAGACTCACTGATAAACTGCATAACTAAAACATAAGATGAACACTGTTTTAAAATGATCTCTTTCAGAATTTAATGGTAGGCCTAAGTTTAATTATTTATCGACTAAGCTTTATCTCCCTATGGGAATTATATGACACATTTAAGAATAATTCTACCTGTGATGTATAGGGGAATAGACTAATTCATTTTTCAACAGAACAAATAATCAGAGAGGGTTAAAGCGGAGCGTAATCAAATAACCACCTAAACCAATCGTGTTTTATATTAGCAGGTGCTAGCCTACCTGCAAATGTTCATGAAGTTGTGCCTAGAATAACGACAACATTACCCAATGCAAAATAATTAACAATTCGACCAAAAAGACACCCACACAATGAAGCTTCTTCCTGCCCATTCTTATAGCTAATTGAAAACTCAGTGCTTTCCCATCGTCGGATCGAGTGGGTTTCCGAAGCCGGGGGCTCAGACCTCGATAGTGTTCTACACTTGGATGGCTTTGCTGGTGGTCCCCGCCTTTTGCTGTCGTTAATTGGCAAATTGAACAGAAACCATCATTACGGAGTCCCGGGTACATGGAGTTTTCCTTTCCAGCGGTCCTGACTATTTCCATAAGAAGATTACATGAGGATCATTTCCCCGAAATTTAACCTAAATCTCCATCTTCGCAGAATTACTTGTCGACCCAATCATTAATTAGTTTAGTGATAAGGAACCTTCTGAATAGCCGTGCGTTAAATTCGCTGCAACATGCGCACGTATAAAACAAAAACGGCATGTTATTGTGAAAATGCAGGTTAAAATAAGCGAATAATAATAATAATAATAATAATAATAATAATAATAGCCAAATATTTCGTGCGCACTGTTATTGAGACACAGCCTGCGTTTCATGTGGATTTTGTATATTGAAATGTGTTAGGCCATATGAAAAATGTCGTTTAATATCAAGGATAAAGTTTAAAGTAACTTACAGGTTAGGCCTAGACACTTAACAATGAACATTTAAAAACAACTAAGTTTCCATGTAGGCCTATGCTACTGTTGTGAAATATTAATGGAACATGACTTCGAAAAGGGTATAGTAAACTTTATTCTGGGATAATTAGTGCGTGTTAAATAGCCTACTCTTCTTGAATGTGCAGACATTAAATCGTTCGGTCTCTGCAGGGGTGCCATCCCAAGAAGCGCCCGTGTTCATCGGCGACGTTTTCGATTGGCGAATCGCTTGTAATCATTTGCAGGTGTGAAGTTTTGCCCGCGGCCAACAGCGAAATCTCACCTCGGCTAAAGACTTTAGATTGTTAAGCTGAACGGGAGCCGTGCGTTTCGGGTCGTTTGCAAAATATGCATGCTAATTAAGGACTTGAGACGCTTGGCACCTTAATCATCATTAGCATCACTACTGCACCACGTCCTACGTGCTAGATCTAGCGGACTGGAACATAAAGCACATCTCTTAAAATCTTACCTCCAAAACAGTGAGTCTCTGATGACACCCACAAGCATCAGTTAGGTCATCTCATTTGAGCGAGAGCAGAAACCACAAGGGGGCGACGATTGCCTATATTTATCTCTGTAGATGATCTGGCCTGGTTTGATAGGCGTTACATCTGGCTGCGAGCCCACTTTTCTCTTGGAGAGGGATTTACATCACTGAGATTTTCAAGGGGGGGAAACTAGGAAATTGTATTTAACACGTTGTAGGCTAAACTGATCTATGAGCATTACTTACAAAAAAGCCGTTAAAAACAAACAGTGTTTGTGTGAAGAATCACTAGGCTGTATAATTCACTATCCACAGTTTAGTCAGCCCGTTCTGGTTAACAATTGATTGCAGGACCTGTAGGAGATATGACAGTGTGAATGTTAAAATCATTGTCTTACACTAAAAGTAGCCTAGTTTAGGTGAACTGTTCCGACGAGTCTAAAAGCGACAAGTATAGGCTAGGCCTAGGCTAAGTTAACAAACAATGAAGCAATAGTTTAACAAACACGCCAATTGCAATATCAGCATGTATTTCATGCAGGAAATGTCATTAGATTGTGCTGGCCAATCAGATAAGTATTAAGACGCCGTGTCTCATATCTGCTGATATTGTCATCGTTGTGTTTATTCAATTTAAAAATAATAAGCAACTCATCGCAGAATCAATGTATTGTTATGTTGTATCATAACACGTCTGTCATTCAAATTTTCACCCTTGTTTAAGACTCTTCAATTAAGAAGCCCAAAACTTCTAAAATCCAAGTCTGGTATTTTCCTTTCTTTTTTTTTACACCAGCCCAAAATATTGCGCGTTTTTTTCTGCTACACTTGCTTGGCTGAGGGATTGAAAGCTGCGCTGTGATTGGTCGACACGCATCTCATTGTTGTTATCCCAATCACATGGCCGTGCCCCTCTTAACAGCTGAGGCTGCCGAGCAAGTTTGCAGAGTTCTGTCGCAGAGCCGTAGTGAGCAGAACGATCAAACCTCAAGACTCTGACTGTCAAATAGCATTTCAGAATAGATCCAACCAGAATTTCCTCGATTGGTTTTGGAAACAAACTGAAGGCTACCTCTTGGTGAGAACAGTTTTGGTTCCACTTGCCAAACTTTTTTTCTTCGTCTGTGAGAGAACTCTTGAACCGGTTGAATGTATAGCATGATGGAAACCGAGATCAAGAGTCCGCTCCCGCAGTCCAACTCGGGTTCGGCGGCAGGCGGAAAGAACAACAGTTCCAACGAAGAGCGGGTGAAGAGGCCCATGAATGCCTTCATGGTGTGGTCCCGTGGCCAGCGGAGGAAGATGGCTCAGGAGAATCCCAAAATGCACAACTCAGAGATCAGCAAGCGGCTTGGAGCTGACTGGAAACTTCTGACTGACGCCGAGAAAAGACCTTTCATTGACGAGGCCAAAAGGCTGCGAGCAATGCACATGAAGGAGCATCCGGATTATAAATACCGTCCCCGCAGAAAGACCAAGACCCTGCTCAAGAAAGACAAATATTCCTTGCCTGGAGGACTTTTGGCGCCAGGTGCCAACGCTGTCAATAATGTCTCTGTAGGACAACGAATGGACAGCTACGCGCACATGAACGGTTGGACAAACAGTGCTTATTCTCTTATGCAGGACCAGTTGAGCTACCCACAGCACCACAGCATGAACAGTCCGCAGATCCAGCAGATGCACAGGTACGAGATGACCGGCCTCCAGTACCCCATGATGTCCACAGCCCAGACATACATGAACGCGGCATCCACATACAGCATGTCCCCGGCGTACACACAGCAAACCAACAGTGCCATGGGCTTGGGATCCATGGCATCAGTGTGCAAGACGGAGCCCAGTTCGCCTCCACCTGCCATCACCTCCCACTCTCAGAGGGCATGTTTAGGTGACCTGAGGGACATGATAAGTATGTACCTTCCTCCCGGGGGAGACAGCGCGGATCATGCCGGCCTGCAAACCAGTCGTTTACACAGCGTGCATCCGCACTATCAGAGTGCTGGGACTGGAGTGAACGGAACGCTACCCCTCACACATATCTAAAAAGACTTCTAAAAATGGGGAAAAAACTGAGTACTTCGGATACTTGAACACTTTGGTTTTGCAAAAGAGTCGAGGTTCAATAGTTTTGTTTTAAAAGAATGAAATTATTTTTAATCTAAACGAGTTGTCAATTTTAAAGCATTTTAAGACGACATGTCGTGGAATTTGAGTGTTGAACCCAACAAAATATTGTATTGCAAATGAGCTTCTATCATAAGCTATAAGCAATCAACTTTTGTAGAAGAATTGGACTTCCATTCTTTATTGCCATTTTGTTTTCTCTCTATGAAAAAAGGCACGTGGCTTCGTGATGAGGCTGTTGTATTTCACAAAAAAAGACACTGGAGGGAGAGTCCACTCATTAATGTTTACACTTAATTTGTAGAATGTCAGTTTGTCTGCTGTGTCCAAATCTGTGTAGTCTATTTTCTCGAGCTAGTTTTTTCTTTAATGAAAGACTGTGCGGGTCGCAAGCGCAAGTTTATTTATAGAAAGTTGTTCTGTTTTTCCTCCGAAGAAACGCTTGTGGGCCTCTGTGTCTCTCGTTGGATATGTTGCATTTTTTGTTTTGTGAAAATTTTCTTTTCTGTGATATGTTTTGCAGTATCAGGTGACCCATTTTGTGGGCGGAGACGTTTATTTAAACTGACGTTTTTACTTATTTTAAGACCATCCTCTATTCTTAAATGAATAAATTTTTACAAAACAAGACATGTGATTGTACATATGATTTATTTCATGTAGCCGAGCAGGCACACCTTTTAAGATGAGTTATCACTCCTGTTTAAAGTTTGATTTAGACCTGGTGGTAATATGTTACATTTGTTATTAAAAACTCGACACAGGTCGAAACAGGTAGCCTACTGTCTGATTGTGTATGGCAAAA
The DNA here is from genome assembly GCF_018492685.1 of Alosa sapidissima. Classification (NCBI taxonomy): domain Eukaryota; kingdom Metazoa; phylum Chordata; class Actinopteri; order Clupeiformes; family Clupeidae; genus Alosa; species Alosa sapidissima. The sequence continues at coordinate 3,848,735 of NC_055976.1, forward strand.
ACGCACATTTGACATTTTCACGTAAGAAGGTATTCTTAAACTGATGAAAGTAAAGCCATTTTGCCATAAAATGTCACTTGGTGGATATTGGCACTGGCTGTGTTATTTTCTCAAAGATTTCTTTTTTGGAGAAATGCACTGAAGTGGACTTTTCCGTTTATAGGCCTAAAAGCAAGATGGTCCGAAGTACAGTTATTAATTCAAAACGTATGATTAGCTCTAAAAGCCAGAGAAAATGTGTTTTGAGGTAGTGTAAAAAAAGGTGCCAAAAGAAAACTTTTTGGACTATTTTTCGTTCCAAATTTGCCTTGGCGACGCCACAGAATAGTCAAACACCTGTTGATCTAGAGGCCCACGCTGATCACGACTCACTCACACGTGAAGAAAAACGCCCCAATAGAAGGTAAACTATAGATGAGTTTACACAAGAAATATTTGGAGAAAACACAAAGTGTTTAATATGACAAATAGGCCTAGGCGCTATTAGCAATGTGAAATTAATATTTGTGTGTGTTTGCCGTATTTGTTCAATATCTGCGGCCTGAATAGTCCATGTCTTATTGAGTAATGGTGTGCTATGAATGTTGTTTGCACTGAAATTAAGCGTTTTATATTTAGCTCCGCACACAGATTGGTTAAACAAAGCTTTTTGAAATGTCATCAATATTGACTTTGGATCACCTTACACCAACACACTTTTCTCGTGGATAACCTAACTCAAATATACTTTGGTCGTTATCAATATATTAACATAGCTGATATGTTGGCTGATGGCCATTCTTGCAGGGTGGTACCTCAATGCTATATATCTGAATTTAAACCTTTAAATTACATTAGCTCACTCCTTATATTAATGTGGGCCATATTGAGTTCCCTTTTGTAGATTTTACATACTTCTAGTTTTATTTCATTGCTTTTCTGAAAATTAATATTAAAGGCGGTGAAAATGTAATTGACTCCACTTCCAAGTGTTTTCTGATATTGTAATGCAGTTTGTAATTAAACAACATTTAAACTTAACACTGTTGCTATTTTTAAAAGCATAAAACATGACATATATTTATATCAGCACCGGTTTAGTTTAGGAACATCTGGTGAACTGCACAGATTTATAAAAAGAATGGGGAATCTTTTTTAAAATGTACCTACTAATCTCAGTTTTGGAATCTAAACCTGAATATTGCAAAGCTACACCCTGATGTGTTGGCTCGACTAAAAGTGTGAGAAGTAGATTATTGAAATCCCCCCTACACACACACACACACACACACACACACACACACACACACACACACACACACACACACACACACACACACTTCCACACCACCACCACCTCCCCATCTGAGATCTGAGCCCAGTGTGACTCTCCAGTCCCTGCTGTTTAAAACTGGGCAGAAGCAGAAAGGGTCAATGCCTCTTGATTGGGACCTTCACTGCAGAGCAGAGCCTCTCTTTCTCTTCAGCTCTTATTTTCTCTCTCTCTCTCTCTCTCTCTCTCTCTCTAATTCAGATTCTGTCTTTCTCTCCCTCTCTTGCTGGAGGGCACCCTGGGATCAATATTCTGGGCCACCAAGTCGTTCTGGCTGCTGGCCTTCCCACATTAACACTCGGAGGTTTGATCCTGGGCTCAGTGCAGTGGCCTGGGATTAGCACAGTGCACCCCTGTGGAAGGCTAGAAGATTAGATGGACCTCCCTGCATTCACTGGCCTGGGTCTTAAGTCTAGCGCACCAGTGAGCGCCCATCCACTAATCACCCCCACTCTCCTCCCCTGCTCATTTCTTTGCAATTAAGCAGCTTTTTTCTACCTCTCACTTGCTCTCTCTCTCTCTTTTTCTCTCTCTCTTCTCTCCTTTCTATCTGTCTTTTCCCCTTTCTATCTCATTATATCTGTCTATCTCTTTCTCTCCTTTACTCACTCATACTCGAACGCTATCTCTCTCCCAATCTCTCTCTCTCTCTCTCCCTCTCTTTCCGGTGCTGTCGGAGGGTGTTTGCAGTAGTGAGCAGACAGAATGGTGTTTTCATGGCATCTGTCAGACAAGTGTGTGCTGTGCTGCATCAAACTCCAGGTATCTGATGCTTCAGGCCCTGCAGCCTGGTCGAGGCCTGATGATCAGTGAACACGTCTGGCTCCTCTCGTAGAGCCTCTCGCCGCTGTGTCCTCCCACTTGCAAACTCTACAAAAGCTTTGGCAGAGAGAGAGTGAGAGACTCAAGCCTTCCTGATCATACTAATATAGGGCAATTCCATGCAAAACTGTAACGTCCATAACACTAACTAAACGCCATGTCCATAACACTAACTAAACGCCATGCCCATAACACTAACTAAGCGCCATGTCCATAACACTAACTAAATGCCATGCTATTTGTATGATGCAAATTATTATGTGAAAAGTTTTTCATGTAAGTTCTACAACCAAGAAGAGTGATTGCTCAAATTTCAAGTTATCATCATTCACATCATACCATACCATGGTATTGTGTTGGCGCTATGGACGTGACAGTTTTGTGTGGAATTGCCCTATAATAAAACTACATAACTATGTTTTACTCATTTTTAATACATCATTTCACACTTTTTTTTGTTTTGGTTACACAACTCTGCAAATAAATATTATAGCGTAATATAACTGTCAACAACACTTTATTTTAATGAAACTTTTAAAAAGTCTCAGATAGTTTTAAAAGGAGGGGATGCGAGGTGTATATTTTTAGCCAGTTAGTCAGATGCTGTGGTTTGCTGTCCCTTGGCCATTGTGCTGTGTGTGCGCGTCAGCAGCAGCAGCAGTGGTAGAGCGGTGCACCCTCCCCACGGCCCCCCGCTTAGAGAGAGAGGGAGAGAGAGGGAGAGAGAGGGAGGGAGAGGGAGAGAGAGAGAGGGAGAGAGAGGGAGAGGGAGGGAGAGAGAGAGAGGGAGAGAGACAGAGAGAGACAGAGAGAGAGAGAGAGAGAGAGAGAGACAGAGAGAGAGAGAGAGGGGGGGGGGGGGGGGGAGAGGGCCTCTGCCCTGTCATGTGAAGCGCTGTGCCCACTCAGCAAGTGCAGGCATATCCCTACTTACATCTGCCTATGACCTCACTGGGGCTGTTTGTTTAACCTCCTCTCCAAACCAACCTAATTACAGCCCTCTGGAGCTGCACTGGCTTCTGTGTGTGTGTGTGTGTGTGTGTGTGTGTGTGTGTGTGTGTGTGTGTGTGTGTGTGTGTGTGTGTGTGTGTGTGTGTGTGTGAGTGAATAAAGGTAAAAAAAGGGGGTTGAAATTAGAGCACCAACCTGAGGAAGACATATTTGACTCAATGCTCTTGTTCCTATGTCAATGCCAAAACAGACATATATGAAATCATAGGAGTGGATTTGAGTCATTTGTGTTGTCATGTTTGTGTGTATCTGAGAGAAGGTTTGAAATAGCTGCAGATGAACATAGGTGTGTGACCTGCTGCCCCATACGCTTCTATAAAGCTGTGCCTCTATCTAAAGCCTTGCTGAATGTGTATCCACACAGTGGAAGAGGTGGATTGGCTTGGGCTAGCTTTGTCCAGCAAGATTGACAATCCTGTGGACTGAGTGGACTGACAGGCCAGATTGGGGGAGAGGTGAAGGGGAGAGAAGGTGGAGGAGGAGGAGGGGGAAGGGGAGGAGGAGGGGTTAATCTCCCTGAACTGGGGCAGATGTTGTTAACGAGCTTCTCTCAGATCGGCTCACGCCGTGGGAAAGTGCCATCCAATCCTCCTGGGGTCAGGGCTTTGGGTTGACCCACTGAGACTCATCCCACCGCGGCCACACTGACCACTCTCCTCCCCATCCCCCTGCCCAGCACCCTCCTGGAGGTGACAGGCCTCTCTCATGCTGACAGGCCAGCAGAGGGGAAGTCTCCAGCAGGGAGGTTCCCAGCCAGGTATCGGTGTGTGTGTGTGTGTGTGTGTATGTGTGCGGTGATGGGTTGGTGGGGGGTCAAAAGATTTCTTCCACTGTCCCTTTAAAGGAATTTTCCGGAGTAAAATGCACTTTATATCAATTTACGGATGATTGGGAGTCAAAACTTTTTAGTCAAAACTCGTTAACCTGGAAGTGACCAGGGCATGTCATTTCGCCGCTACAAAACGCTATTTTTATACCTCTTCTACAGTTCCAAACAACATTACACTTACGTGGTAGTGAGTAGAGGGTCCCTAAAGCCAAACCGAAGTATCCCGAGGTCTTTATGTGGTCGGATAGAGAGTCCAGAATGAATTTCATCAAGCCAGTACCTTTCCGGAAATGTTGCTGCTGCAGCTGGCATCTTTAGGGGAAAGTCCATAGGAGTCGATTGCATCACGTCGTTGCACGACATCACGTCACGTGACATTTCAAAATTCCAACCTGTTAGTAAGCTAGGGTTTGCTTCTGCATACAACTTCATTTCAATTTCGAAAGAAATACTGGACAATGTTTTTTTTTTTTTTTTTTTAAAACGGCGACGAAATTGTGAATTTCCAGAGCGTGTTACTCCACACTCGGCAATCGACTCCTACGGACTTTCCCCTAAAAATGCCAGCTGCAGCAGCAACATTTCCGGAAAGGTACTGGCTTGATGAAATTCATTCTGGACTCTCTATCCGACCACATAAAGACCTCGGGATACTTCGGTTTGGCTTTAGGGACCCTCTACTCACTACCACGTAAGTGTAATGTTGTTTGGAACTGTAGAAGAGGTATAAAAATAGTTTTTTGTAGCGGCGAAATGATATGCCCTGGTCACTTCCAGGCTAACGAGTTTTGACTAAAAACGGTAAAATCGAACTTTCTCAAAACACATCCGAATGACATGATTTTGATGTCAACTCAACGTATGTACTCCCAATCATCCGAAAATTGATCTAAAGTGCATTTTACTCCGGATAATTCCTTTAAGTAATGCCTTGCGCGTGACTCTGATGTCAGGTGTTGATTATAGCTGTGGTGAACCGTTGTATGACACAACCACAAAGAATGTTGTGTGGGAGTTCTCTCAAAGGGCAAGTGCAACACCTCATGAGCATCAGGCTCAGGTACTAATGGCTTGTACTGATGTTGGCCGAAAGTACAAATTCACGAGAACGCATGCCAGTGGCTGCAAAATGTTAATCATGCAAAGTGATATCATATCTGCAGATTTTCTGAGAAAAGGAAGTTCAAAGTCCAGTGCTGATGGCGTTGCTATTTTGTCAGATCTCAATCCAGTGGAAAAGTTAACGTTCTGCTTTTAAATCACCACCTTTGATGAGGTCAAGATATTGTTGATAAAAAGGAAGGTGAGGTTTGATGTGAGGAGATTGGCAGCATATCTCTTCATAGTTTAGCTGTTGACACAGCAAAAAAGCTGTGCCTCTTGTCCACCACCCACCCTCTCTCAGCCTTCCGTAACCTCTGTCCACTCCCAAAGCGTGCGTGCCATGCCAGCAGAGATAAATCACTGTTGGATTTGTTCAAGGAACCTGGCATAAGGTATAATGCCATAACCTCTCCCTAAACCAATCCCTGACAAATACTGACAAACACGACAAGCTGCATGGAGGTCCTTCTGAACAAGGTCTTTTGGGTGACAGCAAACAGAGATGTTTATTTGAGCTTTTTTGGGTGTGTCTGAAATTACCTGTCAAACCTGAGCTTATGTTGTTTTATTAGGAGTTAGAAAAACAAACACAAACATGGCTTCCACGTAAGTCTGAGGTTGCAATAAAAATAAAATAGTGAACCTGTCGGGGCCAACACATTTGGATCCCTGATTTGGAATTTTACATGACATAACAAGGTATACCCTTGGAATCCTAAAGGTATTTCTGAACTGTCGGTAGAAAATCCTTCTGCTGACGTCCTTTGAGCTCGCCTGCGAAGCAGTAGTAGTGTAATTGCTTTGACGCACACTCTGCGCCACAGAAACAGGTTCTGGGTTGCCTCTGGCTCCTACTCCAGTCGGACCAGTAGTGACTGTTTTTGGTGTCGTTTTTTCTTCTTCTTTTCTCTCCAGGCCAAGGGGCCTGAGTCAGAGTCAGTGGCGCAGGCAGGCTGAGCTGAACTCCTTCACACACCGTGAAAAATGAAGACACAGATGGTGCAGTTCTGGCACCATTTCCTTCCTTCGCGTGCCTTTGAAAGGGAACAGTGGAGCATGTAAGCTCACTGTTCCCAAATGAAAAAGGCCGCTCTCACATCCACTCCTCAAACAATGGCATAGCTAAAGACAGGGCCACACATACATGAAACATGTTCTGCCCCATTACAGTGATATGAGTATGGGACTGTAAAGAGACAATGGACATAATGCTGCAGGAGGGGTGGGGGAGGACCAGGAGGGGGGTTAAGACATGTCAGGCTGGATTGGGCCTCTCATCTAGGCCACAGATATTGATTGATGGCAGTCGGGGCTGCAGTGAGAAGGAACAGGGATTGACAGATGAACAAAAGCGCTCCCAGGCTTCATGACCCCCCCCCCCCCCCAATCTCGACGTCTCCAAGTCAGATTCAACATGTCAGGAGTTTCCCCAACAGCAAGTGTAAGCATAACAAACAAGAACACCTTTGGCCCGCCTGGAGCATGTTACTGGAGCACCCCAGTGCACTCACTGCCTGCACCTCCAGCTGAAGTAGAACGGTTCTAGTTCTGATGTTGGTTCTGGTCGATCGTGCTCCTCGATTTTGTGTTTGTCGGTGCTCGTCGTAGTCAGAGGGTCCAGAGAGGTGTCGCCTGTGCATGCTCATGGCGGCGGGTCCCTGGGAACGTGTCAGGGACGCTGGCCTCACGTTGCACTGGCTCACTTGTGCCTGACTCTGTCACTTATTGATTAGTTGCCATTGTTACTCAGAGAACTCTCCAGGAGATGGGAGCGCCGCAGGGCCAGCAATGCATCAGATGAGCTTTTGTCTGGCCAGGACTGACGTCTGTCGGTGGTCTCTTTCTATTTTACTCTCTCTCTCTCTCTCTCTCTCTCTCTCTCTCTCTCTCTCTTTCTTCCTTCATTAGTTTTTTCTCTGTCTAGCATCTTACATTTTGGTTCTTGTCAGGTGTAGTTTATCTTTGATGTATGTAACTGCTGTTTGAGGTTGTGCCAACACACCGCTGCTCTGCACTGATAGAATACTCCCTATCAACTTAATCAGTTAGCTTGACACCTTTGTTTCCAGTCAGATCAATGAAAACAGCTGTTAGGGGAATCAGTGAATCTTAGGGCCTGTCCACACGGAGACGCTTTTTAGGTTAAACGCAGAGGTTTTGCTTCGTCTTGGCCGAGCGTCCAAACGAATCCTGTAAACGCACTGCCCGAAACCGCACTTTTTTGAAACCTGGTCCCAGAGTGCAAACATCTGAAACTGTAGCCCGTTTGAATTCGTTTAGACAGCGAAACCGCACATCCTGCTTGCGTATCGATGATGTCATTGCCACACCTCAGCTGCCCTGGACTTGCACTTATAGTATTGCCTAACAATACTAGTTTTCATACATGACATTACCTACGATTACACTCCGTAAGATAAATATCACAACTGGTGCTGCGCAGCGCCGATAGCTTATGACTTGGTGGACTGAACACTGTTTTTCCCGGTGCTTTTTTATGCATTCTAGCTACTGTCAGTGACGCGAGAGAACTTAAGTTATTAGGAAAGTGCGGTGTAAGTTTAGGCTACATTAATTTTTGCGTAGTGCCAGTGTCATTCATTTATTTTACATGTCTTACAACATATATACATGCATTCACAGTCGAGTGAAATCAGATAAGCATACAAAGACGCTTAGAACTCACGTTAAGCCGATGGTAGCACACTGAATGCGATTGCGCGATTTGATGCAGGCAAAAGTATTGACTGTTACTAACGAAGGTTTTATAGCAATATTATAAATGTGGCGACAGAATAGCCTAGAACTTGGGTAAGCCTTGCGTTTAGTAGCCTAATTGCGGTGATAGCCAAAACTAATGTGAATCACGGACTATCCTACAACCAAAGAAAGTAAAGGTGATTAGTAGGCCTACCTGCGTTAGCCAAATAAAGGACGGGACTGCACCCTTCACAAACCGTAAAAAATAAAGTTTATTAGTTTTACAGTTGACTACAGTTGACAGTTCACCATCAGTCCACACAAACAATTCTGGTTTCCTTGCACTAGCCATTTCGTCGTAGCCTATTCTGTCTGTTTGTAAAGCGCAAGTTTTGGTCAATTTCTGTAAAGAAACAGTGCCACCTATAGGCCTGGGGTATGAAGTAACGTGTTGAGTCGTGTTGAGATGGATCCGTTTGGACGCAAATATTCTTGATACGGTTCCAGGGAAGACGGAGGAAAAAAAAGATTGGTTTGGTACGTGTGGACTAGGCCTTAGAGATCTTTATTAATGATCTCTGTTTCCTGGCAGATCACATAGACACATAGATTTTGATTACGTTTGCCACAAAGTAGACAAACTTTGTTGTGGGATGTGGTTGTGGCTTTTGTGTACGTAAGCAGCCTGGTGCCTCTGGCACACTTGCATGTGCTAACTGGCCTTGGAGATTTGAAGAGGCGTCCAGAGTCATTCTCCAGGGTCTAGCGGCAATCAGCATATGCCTGTGGAGAGAGCTGTTATTGGGTCAGTTACTGACTACAGGTGGAAAATGGGTTTCAAATAGAGAAAGAGAGATAGATAGATAGAGAGAAAGAGATAGAGAGAGAGACAGAGATACAGACAGAGACGGAGGGTATAGATGAGAAGCTGCGATATGTGTGTGCAGAGTTGAATGTGTTTGAACATCACTACATCTACATACAAATTCAACCACTGTCAGGTGCGATAGGGTTTCATTGGACATTGACCCAAAGGTTTTCAAAATCCTAGTGGCCAGGTCAACATGGTTTCAGACCTGCTCCTGGATGAGGGACAGATATAACCTATATTAGATTCTTTGGAATTAATTTATTTTTCTCTTTCTTAGAATCTGCCCAAATTTCTTTAAGTCTTACCCAAAACTCAAACCTCCTTTATCCCCCCGCCAAGCCAGCACCCCTCCCTTAAATCTCACACTTCAGATGCATAAACATGCCTGAGCTCCACACATGCACCCACCCAGGGGGGCTTCGCCAGCCTTTCGAGCCTGAGCTGTGACACCAATCAGGGGGAGATGGCGGGCCCTTTTGTCATGCTAACAGGGATCGCCTCTTCTCTCTTATTCAAATCCGCTGCCCCCCTCCTCTCTGTTTCCCTCACCCTCCCTCCATCCCTCCCTCCCTCTCTCCTTCTCTCTTTCTCTCTTTCTCCCTGCCTCTCCCTCCTTCCATCCTTTCCTCAAGGATCAGTAAGTCTGTGAGAAAGACTGAGAGAGAACGCACACATGTAGAAGAGACACCGAGAGAGAGAGAGAGAGAGAGAGAGAGAGAGAGAGAGAGAGAGAGATGCAGCTGAGAGACCCCGTCAATGCTCCTGCTGTTCTCTGATTGGTGGGCCTCACTCTTGGGGGTCAGTGTGGCCCTTGCAGCGCCGGGCTGTTTCCATGCCCATTTCATATTCAAATGCACCAATCAGGCCTGTGACCCGCAGGGGGCTTTTTTATGACTCAGGCCCTGGGTCAGAGGGTCAAGATGGTGATTTAATAGCCAGAGCGCAGGGGTGGTGAGACGAGGGGAGAGGGAGGCCAGTGATTTAGGGGCTGAATGAGGAATAAAAAAGCATTTTTCCTAAGCGGTCATGTAAATGGAGCGCCTCCAGCCCAACACAAGTATTTGGCCGCCTCCAGCTTTATTTTTTCTCCTCCTGCGTGCTTTTATGGTCTGGCCGTTCTTGCCGTCTTAGCCCACGCTGTCTAGCAGAAACCCTGTGAACACAGCCTTGATGGACTTGAATCTCCTGTTCTCCACGTGGTGGGCTTGATGGATGTGGAGCGGAGGTGGGGGCACTCAGGCCCTTGATGGCTTCTGATAGGGGCAGTTGGGTGCATTTGCACATCTTCTGGAGTGATCAGGTTCTCCTGGTGCCGTGGTGTCTCATGGAGCTTGTGCTTGTGGATGGGCTTGTTATTCCTGTCTCTGGGTGTGTGTGTGCTCTGAGTGTGACATAGGGCAGGTGTGTGTGTGTGTGTGTGTGTGTGTGCGCTCACTTACTCTGTTGTCATGACAGAGATGCCTACCACTCCTCAGCAACACGGGCAGATCCTCCGGTGACGAGAGCCTCTTTGTTGATTTGGTTTTGCTGCACCCACATCACAACATTCCAAACTGCCTATGGTGGGCACTACTTGAGTGGACATTGCTAACCACTGAGCGTTTGTGTTCTCTGGTCATCTGTCTGTTGTCATATGCTGAGAAACAGCCCAAGTGTATGCAGGTGGCCAGTGCTCTGTCATATGCTGAGAGATGGCCCGGTGCTCTGTCTGTTGTCACATGCTGAGAGATGGCCCAGTGCTCTGTCTGTTGTCATATGCTGAGAGATGGCCCAGTGCTCTGTCTGTTGTCTGAGAGACGGCCCAAGTGTATGCAGGTGCCCTGTGCTCTGTCTATTGTCATATGCTGAGAGATGGCCCAGTGCTCTGTCTGTTGTCTGAGAGACGGCCCAAGTGTATGCAGGTGCCCAGTGCTCTGTCTGTTGCTCTCAGCTGGGACGCTGGCAGATAAGGGCTACAGCTAATTCACTGGAATGTAACCAGAGCCTGGGCTCTCTAGTTCTCCTTTCAGTTTCCCTTTCTAAGAAGGGAACTGCCAGTCACAAAATCCCTCATTTCAGCGTCCACACCCCCCTTCTCCTTCCCCATTCTCCCACTCAGGACGCTCACAGGGTAATGTGTGCAGGCCTGGATCCTAATGGCTTGTTTTGCAGTCCCTTGACAGGTAGTGATTAGAATCTGGACCATGGTCTGTTGAAATGTAAAAAGGGTTTTCCTCTCCCTGATCTCATCCCGCATGTCTCTCTCTCTCTC